>NC_132893.1:27896781-27909281 GCF_030463535.1 Salminus brasiliensis
TGCCTTAGAATTGCAAACTCCAACAATTTTCGTTATTTTATGCTGCCACAATGTGGATCTAGCAGAGTGGCAGTTAATTAAAACACTTGATTTTGGGTATGTAGTGTTCTGAAATCCACATTTTCCCGGCCAGCCCCAGTGGCCTAATGGATAAGGCACTGGCCTCCTAAGCCAGGGATTGTGGGTTTGAGTCCCATCTGGGGTGTACTACAAGCGGAGTGGTGCAGCGGAAGTGTGCTGGGCCCATAACCCAGAGGTCGATGGATCGAAACCCTCCTCTGCTAGACAGTGTATCTTTTTCGAGACCATTGTGTTGGACATGAAATTTTTTCTTCAAAACTTTACTTCAATTTCACATCTGCCTTAGAATTGCAAACTCCAACAATTCTCGTTATTTTATGCTGCCACAATGTGGATCTAGCAGAGTGGCAGTTAATTAAAACACTTGATTTTGGGTATGTAGTGTTCTGAAATCCACTTTTTCCTGGCCAGCCCAAATGGCCTAATGGATAAGGCACTGGCCTCCTAAGCCAGGGATTGTGGGTTAGAGTCCCATCTGGGTTGTAATCCAAGCAGAGTGGCGCAGCGGAAGCGTGCCTGGCCCGTAACCCAGAGGTTGATGGATCGAAACCATCCTCTGCTAGACATTGTATCTTTTTCGAGACCATTGAGTTGGACATGACATTTTTTCTTCAAAACTTGACTTCAATTTCACATCTGCCTCAGCATTGCAAGCTCCTACAATTCTGGATATTTGATGCTGCCACAATGTGGATCTAGCAGAGTGGCAGTTAATTAAAACACTTGATTTTGGGTATGTAGTGTTCTGAAATCCACGTTTTCCTTGCCAGCCCCAGTGGCCTAATAGACAAGGAACAGGCCTCCTAAGCCAGGGATTGTGGGTTCAAGTCCCTTCTGGGGTGTACTACAAGCAGAGTGGCGCAGCGGAAGCGTGCTGGGCCCATAACCCATAGGTCGATGGATCGAAACCATCCTCTGCTAGACATTGTCTCTTTTTCGGGACCATTTAGTTGGACATGACATTTTTTCTTCAAAACTTGACTTCAATTTCACATCTGCCTCAGCATTGCAAGCTCCTACAATTCTGGATATTTGATGCTGCCACAATGTGGATCTAGCAGAGTGGCAGTTAATTAAAACACTTGATTTTGGGTATGTAGTGTTCTGAAATCCACATTTTCCCGGCCAGCCCCAGTGGCCTAATGGATAAGGCACTGGCCTCCTAAGCCAGGGATTGTGGGTTTGAGTCCCATCTGGGGTGTACTACAAGCGGAGTGGTGCAGCGGAAGCGTGCTGGGCCTATAACCCAGAGGTCGATAGATCGAAACCCTCCTCTGCTAGACATTGTATCTTTTTCGAGACCATTGTGTTGGACATGACATTTTTTCATTAAAACTTTACTTCAATTTCACATCTGCCTTAGAATTGCAAACTCCAACAATTCTTGTTATTTTATGCTGCCACAATGTGGATCTAGCAGAGTGGCAGTTAATTAAAACACTTGATTTTGGGTATGTAGTGTTCTGAAATCCACTTTTTCCTGGCCAGCCCAAATGGCCTAATGGATAAGGCACTGGCCTCCTAAGCCAGGGATTGTGGGTTTGAGTCCCATCTGGGGTGTACTACAAGCGGAGTGGTGCAGCGGAAGCGTGCTGGGCCTATAACCCAGAGGTCGATAGATCGAAACCCTCCTCTGCTAGACATTGTATCTTTTTCGAGACCATTGTGTTGGACATGACATTTTTTCTTTAAAACTTTACTTCAATTTCACATCTGCCTTAGAATTGCAAGCTCCTACAATTCTGGATATTTGATGCTGCCACAATGTGGATCTAGCAGAGTGGCAGTTAATTAAAACACTTGATTTTGGGTATGTAGTGTTCTGAAATCCACGTTTTCCTGGCCAGCCCCAGTGGCCTAATAGACAAGGAACAGGCCTCCTAAGCCAGGGATTGTGGGTTCAAGTCCCATCTGGGGTGTACTACAAGCAGAGTGGCGCAGCGGAAGCGTGCTGGGCCCATAACCCAGAGGTCGATGGATCGAAACCATCCTCTGCTAGACATTGTCTCTTTTTCGGGACCATTTAGTTGGACATGACATTTTTTCTTCAAAACTTGACTTCAATTTCACATCTGCCTCAGCATTGCAAGCTCCTACAATTCTGGATATTTGATGCTGCCACAATGTGGATCTAGCAGAGAGGCAGTTAATTAAAACACTTGATTTTGGGTATGTAGTGTTCTGAAATCCACATTTTCCCGGCCAGCCCCAGTGGCCTAATGGATAAGGCACTGGCCTCCTAAGCCAGGGATTGTGGGTTTGAGTCCCATCTGGGGTGTACTACAAGCGGAGTGGTGCAGCGGAAGCGTGCTGGGCCTATAACCCAGAGGTCGATAGATCAAAACCCTCCTCTGCTAGACATTGTATCTTTTTCGAGACCATTGTGTTGGACATGACATTTTTTCTTTAAAACTTTACTTCAATTTCACATCTGCCTTAGAATTGCAAACTCCAACAATTCTCGTTATTTTATGCTGCCACAATGTGGATCTAGCAGAGTGGCAGTTAATTAAAACACTTGATTTTGGGTATGTAGTGTTCTGAAATCCACTTTTTCCTGGCCAGCCCAAATGGCCTAATGGATAAGGCACTGGCCTCCTAAGCCAGGGATTGTGGGTTAGAGTCCCATCTGGGTTGTAATCCAAGCAGAGTGGCGCAGCGGAAGCGTGCTGGGCCCATAACCCAGAGGTTGATGGATCGAAACCATCCTCTGCTAGACTTTGTATCTTTTTCGAGACCATTGTGTTGGACATGACATTTTTTCTTCAAAACTTTCCTTCAATTTCACATCTGCCTTAGAATTGCAAACTCCAACAATTTTCGTTATTTTATGCTGCCACAATGTGGATCTAGCAGAGTGGCAGTTAATTAAAACACTTGATTTTGGGTATGTAGTGTTCTGAAATCCTCCTTTTCCCGGCCAGCCCCAATGGCCTAATGGATAAGGCACTGGCCTTCTAAGCCAGGGATTGTGGGTCGGAGTCCCATCTGGGTTGTATTCCAAGCAGAGTGGCGCAGCGGAAGCGTGCTGGGCCCATAACCCAGAGGTAGATGGATCGAAACCGTCCTCTGCTAGACATTGTCTCTTTTTCGGGACCATTGTGTTGGACATGACATTTTTTCTTCAAAACTTGACTTCAATTTTACATCTGCCTCAGCATTGCAAGCTCCTACAATTCTGGATATTTCATGCTGCCACAATGTGGATCTAGCAGAGTGGCAGTTAATTAAAACACTTGATTTTGGGTATGTAGTGTTCTGAAATCCACCTTTTCCTGGCCAGCCCCAGTGGCCTAATGGATAAGGCACTGGCCTCCTAAGCCAGGGATTGTGGGTTAGAGTCCCATCTGGGTTGTAATCCAAGCAGAGTGGTGCAGCGGAAACGTGCTGGGCCCATAACCCAGACGTCGATCGATAGAAACCATCCTCTGCTAGACATTGTCTCTTTTTCGAGACCATTGTGTTGGACATGACATTTTTTCTTCAAAACTTTACTTCAATTTCACATCTGCCTTAGAATTGCAAACTCCAACGATTCTCGTTATTTTATGCTGCCACAATGTGGATCTAGCAGAGTGGCAGTTAATTAAAACACTTGATTTTGGGTATGTAGTGTTCTGAAATCCACTTTTTCCTGGCCAGCCCAAATGGCCTAATGGATAAGGCACTGGCCTCCTAAGCCAGGGATTGTGGGTTAGAGTCCCATCTGGGTTGTAATCCAAGCAGAGTGGCGCAGCGGAAGCGTGCTGGGCCCATAACCCAGAGGTCGATGGATCGAAACCATCCTCTGCTAGACGTTGTCTCTTTTTCGAGACCATTGTGTTGGACATGACATTTTTTCTTCAAAACTTGACTTCAATTTCACATCTGCCTCAGCATTGCAAGCTCCTACAATTCTGGATATTTGATGCTGCCACAATGTGGATCTAGCAGAGAGGCAGTTAATTAAAACACTTGATTTTGGGTATGTAGTGTTCTGAAATCCACTTTTTTCCGGCCAGCCCAAATGGCCTATTGGATAAGGCACTGGCCTCCTAAGCTAGGGATTGTGGGTTCGAGTCCCATCTGGGTTGTACTCCAAGCAGAGTGGTGCAACGGAAGCGTGCTGGGCCCATAACCCAGAGGTCGATGGATCGAAACCATCCTCTGCTAGACGTTGTATCTTTTTCGAGACCATTGTGTTGGACATGACATTTTTTCTTCAAAACTTTACTTCAATTTCACATCTGCCTTAGAATTGCAAACTCCAACAATTCTCGTTATTTTATGCTGCCACAATGTGGATCTAGCAGAGTGGCAGTTAATTAAAACACTTGATTTTGGGTATGTAGTGTTCTGAAATCCACTTTTTCCTGGCCAGCCCAAATGGCCTAATGGATAAGGCACTGGCCTCCTAAGCCAGGGATTGTGGGTTAGAGTCCCATCTGGGTTGTAATCCAAGCAGAGTGGCGCAGCGGAAGCGTGCCTGGCCCGTAACCCAGAGGTCGATGGATCGAAACCATCCTCTGCTAGACATTGTATCTTTTTCGAGACCATTGAGTTGGACATGACATTTTTTCTTCAAAACTTGACTTCAATTTCACATCTGCCTCAGCATTGCAAGCTCCTACAATTCTGGATATTTGATGCTGCCACAATGTGGATCTAGCAGAGTGGCAGTTAATTAAAACACTTGATTTTGGGTATGTAGTGTTCTGAAATCCACATTTTCCCGGCCAGCCCAAATGGCCTAATGGATAAGGCACTGGCCTCCTAAGCCAGGGATTGTGGGTTTGAGTCTCATCTGGCTTGTACTCCAAGCAGAGTGGTACAGCGGAAGTGTGGTGGGCCCATAACCCAGAGGTCGATGGATCGAAACCATCCTCTGCTAGACATTGTATCTTTTTCGAGACCATTGAGTTGGACATGACATTTTTTCTTCAAAACTTGACTTCAATTTCACATCTGCCTCAGCATTGCAAGCTCCTACAATTCTGGATATTTGATGCTGCCACAATGTGGATCTAGCAGAGTGGCAGTTAATTAAAACACTTGATTTTGGGTATGTAGTGTTCTGAAATCCACATTTTCCCGGCCAGCCCAAATGGCCTAATGGATAAGGCACTGGCCTCCTAAGCCAGGGATTGTGGGTTCGAGTCCCATCTGGGTTGTACTCCAAGCAGAGTGGCGCAGCGGAAGCGTGCTGGGCCCATAACCCAGAGGTCGATGGATCGAAACCATCCTCTGCTAGACTTTGTATCTTTTTCGAGACCATTGTGTTGGACATGACATTTTTTCTTCAAAACTTTCCTTCAATTTCACATCTGCCTTAGAATTGCAAACTCCAACAATTTTCGTTATTTTATGCTGCCACAATGTGGATCTAGCAGAGTGGCAGTTAATTAAAACACTTGATTTTGGGTATGTAGTGTTCTGAAATCCTCCTTTTCCTGGCCAGCCCCAATGGCCTAATGGATAAGGCACTGGCCTTCTAAGCCAGGGATTGTGGGTCGGAGTCCCATCTGGGTTGTTTTCCAAGCAGAGTGGCGCAGCTGAAGAGTGCTGGGCCCATAACCCAGAGGTCTATGGATCGAAACCATCCTCTGCTAGACATTGTATCTTTTTCGAGACCATTGAGTTGGACATGACATTTTTTCTTCAAAACTTGACTTCAATTTTACATCTGCCTCAGCATTGCAAGCTCCTACAATTCTGGATATTTGATGCTGCCACAATGTGGATCTAGCAGAGTGGCAGTTAATTAAAACACTTGATTTTGGGTATGTAGTGTTCTGAAATCCACCTTTTACTGGCCAGCCCCAGTGGCCTAATGGATAAGGCACTGGCCTCCTAAGCTAGGGATTGTGGGTTAGAGTCCCATGTGGGGTGTACTACAAGCAGAGTGGCGCAGCGGAAGCGTGCTGGGCCCATAACCCAGAGGTCGATGGATTGAAACCATCCTCTGCTAGACATTGTATCTTTTTCGGGACCATTGAGTTGGACATGACATTTTTTCTTCAAAACTTTACTTCAATTTCACATCTGCCTAAGAATTGCAAACTCCAACAATTCTCGTTATTTTATGCTGCCACAATGTGGATCTAGCAGAGTGGCAGTTAATTAAAACACTTGATTTTGGGTATGTAGTGTTCTGAAATCCACATTTTCCCGGCTAGCCCAAATGGCCTAATGGATGAGGCACTGGCCTCCTAAGCCAGGGATTGTGGGTTTGAGTCCCATCTGGCTTGTACTCCAAGCAGAGTGGCGCCGCGGAAGAGTGCTGGGCCCATAACCCAGAGGTCGATGGATCGAAACCATCCTCTGCTAGACATTGTATCTTTTTCGAGACCATTGAGTTGGACATGACATTTTTTCTTCAAAACTTGACTTCAATTTCACATCTGCCTCAGCATTGCAAGCTCCTACAATTCTGGATATTTGATGCTGCCACAATGTGGATCTAGCAGAGTGGCAGTTAATTAAAACACTTGATTTTGGGTATGTAGTGTTCTGAAATCCACATTTTCCCGGCCAGCCCAAATGGCCTAATGGATAAGGCACTGGCCTCCTAAGCCAGGGATTGTGGGTTCAAGTCCCATCTGGGTTGTACTCCAAGCAGAGTGGCGCAGCGGAAGCGTGCTGGGCCCATAACCCAGAGGTCGATGGATTGAAACCATCCTCTGCTAGACATTGTATCTTTTTCGGGACCATTGAGTTGGACATGACATTTTTTCTTCAAAACTTTACTTCAATTTCACATCTGCCTAAGAATTGCAAACTCCAACAATTCTCGTTATTTTATGCTGCCACAATGTGGATCTAGCAGAGTGGCAGTTAATTAAAACACTTGATTTTGGGTATGTAGTGTTCTGAAATCCTCCTCTTCCTGGCCAGACCCAATGCCCTAATGGATAAGGCACTGGCCTCCTAAGCCAGGGATTGTGGGTCGGAGTCCCATGTGGGGTGTACTACAAGCAGAGTGGCGCAGCGGAAGCGTGCTGGGCCCATAACCCAGAGGTCGATGGATGGAAACCATCCTCTGCTAGACGTTGTCTCTTTTTCGAGACCATTGAGTTGGACATGACATTTTTTCTTCAAAACTTGACTTCAATTTCACATCTGCCTCAGCATTGCAAGCTCCTACAATTCTGGATATTTGATGCTGCCACAATGTGGATCTAGCAGAGAGGCAGTTAATTAAAACACTTGATTTTGGGTATGTAGTGTTCTGAAATCCACTTTTTCCCGGCCAGCCCAAATGGCCTAATGGATAAGGCACTGGCCTCCTAAGCCAGGGATTGTGGGTTCGAGTCCCATCTGGGTTGTACTCCAAGCAGAGTGGCGCAACGGAAGCGTGCTTGGCCCATAACCCAGAGGTCGATGGATCGAAACCATCCTCTGCTAGACGTTGTATCTTTTTCGAGACCATTGTGTTGGACATGACATTTTTTCTTCAAAACTTTACTTCAATTTCACATCTGCCTAAGAATTGCAAACTCCAACAATTCTCGTTATTTTATGCTGCCACAATGTGGATCTAGCAGAGTGGCAGTTAATTAAAACACTTGATTTTGGGTATGTAGTGTTCTGAAATCCACATTTTTCCGGCTAGCCCAAATGGCCTAATGGATAAGGCACTGGCCTCCTAAGCCAGGGATTGTGGGTTTGAGTCCCATCTGGCTTGTACTCCAAGCAGAGTGGCGCAGCGGAAGCGTGCTGGGCCCATAACCCAGAGGTCGATGGATCGAAACCATCCTCTGCTAGACATTGTATCTTCTTCGAGACCATTGAGTTGGACATGAAATTTTTTCTTCAAAACTTGACTTCAATTACATATCTGCCTCAGCATTGCAAGCTCCTATTATTCTGGATATTTGATGCTGCCACAATGTGGATCTAGCAGAGTGGCAGTTAATTAAAACGCTTGATTTTGGGTATGTAGTGTTCTGAAATCCACATTTTCCCGGCCAGCCCAAATGGCCTAATGGATAAGGCACTGGCCTCCTAAGCCAGGGATTGTGGGTTCGAGTCCCATCTGGGTTGTACTCCAAGCAGAGTGGCGCAGCAGAAGCGTGCTGGGCCCATAACTCAGAGGTCGATGGATCGAAACCATCCTCTGCTAGACTTTGTATCTTTTTCGAGACCATTGTGTTGGACATGACATTTTTTCTTCAAAACTTTCCTTCAATTTCACATCTGCCTTAGAATTGCAAACTCCAACAATTTTCGTTATTTTATGCTGCCACAATGTGGATCTAGCAGAGTGGCAGTTAATTAAAACACTTGATTTTGGGTATGTAGTGTTCTGAAATCCTCCTTTTCCCGGCCAGCCCCAATGGCCTAATGGATAAGGCACTGGCCTTCTAAGCCAGGGATTGTGGGTCGGAGTCCCATCTGGGTTGTATTCCAAGCAGAGTGGCGCAGCGGAAGCGTGCTGGGCCCATAACCCAGAGGTCGATGGATCGAAACCATCCTCTGCTAGACATTGTATCTTTTTCGAGACCATTGAGTTGGACATGACATTTTTTCTTCAAAACTTGAGTTCAATTTTACATCTGCCTCAGCATTGCAAGCTCCTACAATTCTGGATATTTGATGCTGCCACAATGTGGATCTAGCAGAGTGGCAGTTAATTAAAACACTTGATTTTGGGTATGTAGTGTTCTGAAATCCACCTTTTCCTGGCCAGCCCCAGTGGCCTAATGGATAAGGCACTGGCCTCCTAAGCCAGGGATTGTGGGTTAGAGTCCCATCTGGGTTGTAATTCAAGCAGAGTGGTGCAGCGGAAGCGTGCTGGGCCCATAACCCAGAGGTCGATGGATCGAAACCATCCTCTGCTAGACGTTGTATCTTTTTCGGGACCATTGAGTTGGACATGACATTTTTTCTTCAAAACTTTACTTTAATTTCACATCTGCCTTAGAATTGCAAACTCCAACAATTCTCGTTATTTTATGCTGCCACAATGTGGATCTAGCAGAGTGGCAGTTAATTAAAACACTTGATTTTGGGTATGTAGTGTTCTGAAATCCACGTTTTCCAGGCCAGCCCCAGTGGCCTAATGGATAAGGCACTGGCCTCCTAAGCCAGGGATTGTGGTTTGGAGTCCCATCTGGGGTGTACTACAAGCAGAGTGGCGCAGCGAAAGCGTGCTGGGCCCATAACCCAGAGGTCGATGGATCGAAACCATCCTCTGCTAGACGTTGTCTCTTTTTCGGGACCATTGTGTTGGACATGACATTTTTTCTTCAAAACTTGACTTCAATTTATATCTGCCTCAGCATTGCAAGCTCCTACAATTCTGGATATTTCATGCTGCCACAATGTGGATCTAGCAGAGTGGCAGTTAATTAAAACATTTGATTTTGGGTATGTAGTGTTCTGAAATCCACATTTTACTGGCCAGCCCCAGTGGCCTAATGGATAAGGCACTGGCCTCCTAAGCCAGGGATTGTGGGTTAGAGTCCCATGTGGGTTGTAATCCAAGCAGAGTGGTGCAGCGGAAACGTGCTGGGCCCATAACCCAGACGTCGATGGATAGAAACCATCCTCTGCTAGACATTGTCTCTTTTTCGGGACCATTGAGTTGGACATGACATTTTTTCTTCAAAACTTGACTTCAATTTCACATCTGCCTCAGCATTGCAAGCTCCTACAATTCTGGATATTTGATGCTGCCACAATGTGGATCTAGCAGAGTGGCAGTTAATTAAAACACTTGATTTTGGGTATGTAGTGTTCTGAAATCCACATTTTCCTGGCCAGCCCCAGTGGCCTAATGGATAAGGCACTGGCCTCCTAAGCCAGGGATTGTGGGTTGGAGTCCCATCTGGGGTGTACTACAAGCAGAGTGGCGCAGCGGAAGTGTGCTGGGCCCATAACCCAGAGGTAGATGGATCGAAACCGTCCTCTGCTAGACATTGTCTCTTTTTCGGGACCATTGTGTTGGACATGACATTTTTTCTTCAAAACTTGACTTCAATTTTACATCTGCCTCAGCATTGCAAGCTCCTACAATTCTGGATATTTGATGCTGCCACAATGTGGATCTAGCAGAGTGGCAGTTAATTAAAACACTTGATTTTGGGTATGTAGTGTTCTGAAATCCACCTTTTCCTGGCCAGCCCCAGTGGCCTAATGGATAAGGCACTGGCCTCCTAAGCCAGGGATTGTGGGTTAGAGTCCCATCTGGGTTGTAATCCAAGCAGAGTGGTACAGCGGAAACGTGCTGGGCCCATAACCCAGACGTCGATCGATAGAAACCATCCTCTGCTAGACATTGTCTCTTTTTCGGGACCATTGAGTTGAACATGACATTTTTTCTTCAAAACTTGACTTCAATTTCACATCTGCCTCAGCATTGCAAGCTCCTACAATTCTGGATATTTGATGCTGCCACAATGTGGATCTAGCAGAGTGGCAGTTGATTAAAACACTTGATTTTGGGTATGTAGTGTTCTGAAATCCACATTTTACTGGCCAGCCCCAGTGGCCTAATAGACAAGGCACTGGCCTCCTAAGCCAGGGATTGTGGGTTAGAGTCCCATCTGGGTTGTAATCCAAGCAGAGTGGCGCAGCGGAAGCGTGACTGGCCCGTAACCCAGAGGTCGATGGATCGAAACCATCCTCTGCTAGACATTGTATCTTTTTCGAGACCATTGAGTTGGACATGACATTTTTTCTTCAAAACTTGACTTCAATTTCACATCTGCCTCAGCATTGCAAGCTCCTACAATTCTGGATATTTGATGCTGCCACAATGTGGATCTAGCAGAGTGGCAGTTAATTAAAACACTTGATTTTGGGTATGTAGTGTTCTGAAATCCACATTTTCCCAGCCAGCCCAAATGGCCTAATGGATAAGGCACTGGCCTTCTAAGCCAGGGATTGTGGGTTCGAGTCCCATCTGGGTTGTACTCCAAGCAGAGTGGTGCAGCGGAAGCGTGCTGGGCCCATAACCCAGAGGTCGATGGATTGAAACCATCCTCTGCTAGACATTGTATCTTTTTCGGGACCATTGAGTTGGACATGACATTTTTTCTTCAAAACTTTACTTCAATTTCACATCTGCCTAAGAATTGCAAACTCCAACAATTCTCGTTATTTTATGCTGCCACAATGTGGATCTAGCAGAGTGGCAGTTAATTAAAACACTTGATTTTGGGTATGTAGTGTTCTGAAATCCTCCTTTTCCTGGCCAGACCCAATGGCCTAATGGATAAGGCACTGGCCTCCTAAGCCAGGAATTGTGGGTCGGAGTCCCATGTGGGGTGTACTACAAGCAGAGTGGCGCAGCGGAAGCGTGCTGGGCCCATAACCCAGAGGTCGATGGATCGAAACCATCCTCTGCTAGACGTTGTCTCTTTTTCGAGACCATTGTGTTGGACATGACATTTTTTCTTCAAAACTTGACTTCAATTTCACATCTGCCTCAGCATTGCAAGCTCCTACAATTCTGGATATTTGATGCTGCCACAATGTGGATCTAGCAGAGAGGCAGTTAATTAAAACACTTGATTTTGGGTATGTAGTGTTCTGAAATCCACTTTTTCCCGGCCAGCCCAAATGGCCTAATGGATAAGGCACTGGCCTCCTAAGCCAGGGATTGTGGGTTCGAGTCCCATCTGGGTTGTACTCCAAGCAGAGTGGCGCAACGGAAGGGTGCTGGGCCAATAACCCAGAGGTCAATGGATCGAAACCATCCTCTGCTAGACATTGTATCTTTTTCGAGACCATTGTGTTGGACATGACATTTTTTCTTCAAAACTTTACTTCAATTTCACATCTGCCTAAGAATTGCAAACTCCAACAATTCTCGTTATTTTATGCTGCCACAATGTGGATCTAGCAGAGTGGCAGTTAATTAAAACACTTGATTTTGGGTATGTAGTGTTCTGAAATCCACATTTTCCCAGCTAGCCCAAATGGCCTAATGGATAAGGCACTGGCCTCCTAAGCCAGGGATTGTGGGTTTGAGTCTCATCTGGCTTGTACTCCAAGCAGAGTGGCGCAGCGGAAGCGTGCTGGGCCCATAACCCAGAGGTCGATGGATCGAAACCATCCTCTGCTAGACATTGTATCTTTTTCGAGACCATTGAGTTGGACATGACATTTTTTCTTCAAAACTTGACTTCAATTTCACATCTGCCTCAGCATTGCAAGCTCCTACAATTCTGGATATTTGATGCTGCCACAATGTGGATCTAGCAGAGTGGCAGTTAATTAAAACACTTGATTTTGGGTATGTAGTGTTCTGAAATCCACCTTTTCCTGGCCAGCCCCAGTGGCCTAATGGATAAGGCACTGGCCTCCTAAGCCAGGGATTGTGGGTTAGAGTCCCATCTGGGTTGTAATCCAAGCAGAGTGGTACAGCGGAAACGTGCTGGGCCCATAACCCAGACGTCGATCGATAGAAACCATCCTCTGCTAGACATTGTCTC
>NC_132893.1:27914281-27916781 GCF_030463535.1 Salminus brasiliensis
ACCATCCTCTGCTAGACGTTGTCTCTTTTTCGAGACCATTGTGTTGGACATGACATTTTTTCTTCAAAACTTGACTTCAATTTCACATCTGCCTCAGCATTGCAAGCTCCTACAATTCTGGATATTTGATGCTGCCACAATGTGGATCTAGCAGAGAGGCAGTTAATTAAAACACTTGATTTTGGGTATGTAGTGTTCTGAAATCCACTTCTTCCCGGCCAGCCCCAGTGGCCTAATGGATAAGGCACTGGCCTCCTAACCCAGGGATTGTGGGTTTAAGTCCCATCTGGTGTACTACAAGCAGAGTGGCGCAGCGGAAGCGTACTGGGCCCATAACCCAGAGGTCGATGGATCGAAACCCTCCTCTGCTAGACATTGTATCTTTTTCGAGACCATTGTGTTGGACATGACATTTTTTCTTCAAAACTTTACTTCAATTTCACATCTGCCTTAGAATTGCAAACTCCAACTATTCTCGTTATTTTATGCTGCCACAATGTGGATCTAGCAGAGTGGCAGTTAATTAAAACACTTGATTTTGGGTATGTAGTGTTCTGAAATCCACATTTTCCAGGCCAGCCCCAGTGGCCTAATGGATAAGGCACTGGCCTCCTAAGCCAGGGATTGTGGGTTGGAGTCCCATCTGGGGTGTACTACAAGCAGAGTGGCGCAGCGGAAGTGTGCTGGGCCCATAACCCAGAGGTAGATGGATCGAAACCGTCCTCTGCTAGACATTGTCTCTTTTTCGGGACCATTGTGTTGGACATGACATTTTTTCATCAAAACTTGACTTCAATTTTACATCTGCCTCAGCATTGCAAGCTCCTACAATTCTGGATATTTCATGCTGCCACAATGTGGATCTAGCAGAGTGGCAGTTAATTAAAACACTTGATTTTGGGTATGTAGTGTTCTGAAATCCACCTTTTCCTGGCCAGCCCCAGTGGCCTAATGGATAAGGCACTGGCCTCCTAAGCCAGGGATTGTGGGTTAGAGTCCCATCTGGGTTGTAATCCAAGCAGAGTGGTGCAGCGGAAACGTGCTGGGCCCATAACCCAGACGTCGATCGATAGAAACCATCCTCTGCTAGACATTGTCTCTTTTTCGGGACCATTGAGTTGAACATGACATTTTTTCTTCAAAACTTGACTTCAATTTCACATCTGCCTCAGCATTGCAAGCTCCTACAATTCTGGATATTTGATGCTGCCACAATGTGGATCTAGCAGAGTGGCAGTTAATTAAAACACTTGATTTTGGGTATGTAGTGTTCTGAAATCCACATTTTACTGGCCAGCCCCAGTGGCCTAATAGACAAGGAACAGGCCTCCTAAGCCAGGGATTTTGGGTTCAAGTCCCATCTGGGGTGTACTACAAGCAGAGTGGCGCAGCGGAAGCGTGCTGGGCCCATAACCCATAGGTCGATGGATCGAAACCATCCTCTGCTAGACATTGTCTCTTTTTCGGGACCATTTAGTTGGACATGACATTTTTTCTTTAAAACTTGACTTCAATTTCACATCTGCCTCAGCATTGCAAGCTCCTACAATTCTGGATATTTGATGCTGCCACAATGTGGATCTAGCAGAGTGGCAGTTAATTAAAACACTTGATTTTGGGTATGTAGTGTTCTGAAATCCACATTTTCCCGGCCAGCCCCAGTGGCCTAATGGATAAGGCACTGGCCTCCTAAGCCAGGGATTGTGGGTTTGAGTCCCATCTGGGGTGTACTACAAGTGGAGTGGGGCAGCGGAAGCGTGCTGGGCCTATAACCCAGAGGTCGATAGATCGAAACCCTCCTCTGCTAGACATTGTATCTTTTTCGAGACCATTGTGTTGGACATGACATTTTTTCTTCAAAACTTTACTTCAATTTCACATCTGCCTTAGAATTGCAAACTCCAACAATTCTCGTTATTTTATGCTGCCACAATGTGGATCTAGCAGAGTGGCAGTTAATTAAAACACTTGATTTTGGGTATGTAGTGTTCTGAAATCCACATTTTCCCGGCCAGCCCAAATGGCCTAATGGATAAGGCACTGGCCTCCTAAGCCAGGGATTGTGGGTTAGAGTCCCATCTGGGTTGTAATCCAAGCAGAGTGGCGCAGCGGAAGCGTGCTGGGCCCATAACCCAGAGGTCGATGGATCGAAACCATCCTCTGCTAGACGTTGTCTCTTTTTCGAGACCATTGTGTTGGACATGACATTTTTTCTTCAAAACTTGACTTCAATTTCACATCTGCCTCAGCATTGCAAGCTCCTACAATTCTGGATATTTGATGCTGCCACAATGTGGATCTAGCAGAGAGGCAGTTAATTAAAACACTTGATTTTGGGTATGTAGTGTTCTGAAATCCACTTTTTCC
Source organism: Salminus brasiliensis (assembly GCF_030463535.1). NCBI lineage: Eukaryota > Metazoa > Chordata > Actinopteri > Characiformes > Bryconidae > Salminus > Salminus brasiliensis. Next base: position 27,916,649 of record NC_132893.1, read on the forward strand.
CGGCCAGCCCAAATGGCCTATTGGATAAGGCACTGGCCTCCTAAGCTAGGGATTGTGGGTTCGAGTCCCATCTGGGTTGTACTCCAAGCAGAGTGGTGCAACGGAAGCGTGCTGGGCCCATAACCCAGAGGTC
>NC_132893.1:27929281-27931781 GCF_030463535.1 Salminus brasiliensis
CATGTGGGGTGTACTTCAAGCAGAGAGGCGCAGCGGAAGCGTGCTGGGCCCATAACCCAGAGGTCGATGTATCGAAACCATCCTCTGCTAGACGTTGTCTCTTTTTCGAGACCATTGTGTTGGACATGACATTTTTTCTTCAAAACTTGACTTCAATTTCACATCTGCCTCAGCATTGCAAGCTCCTTCAATTCTGGATATTTGATGCTGCCACAATGTGGATCTAGCAGAGAGGCAGTTAATTAAAACACTTGATTTTGGGTATGTAGTGTTCTGAAATCCACATTTTCCCGGCCAGCCCAATTGGCCTAATGGATAAGGCACTGGCCTCCTAAGCCAGGGATTGTGGGTTCGAGTCCCATCTGGGTTGTACTCCAAGCAGAGTGGCGCAACGGAAGCGTGCTTGGCCCATAACCCAGAGGTCAATGGATCGAAACCATCCTCTGCTAGACGCTGTATCTTTTTCGAGACCATTGTGTTGGACATGACATTTTTTCTTCAAAACTTTACTTCAATTTCACATCTGCCTTAGAATTGCAAACTCCAACAATTCTCGTTATTTTATGCTGCCACTATGTGGATCTAGCAGAGTGGCAGTTAATTAAAACACTTGATTTTGGGTATGTAGTGTTCTGAAATCCACTTTTTCCTGGCCAGCCCAAATGGCCTAATGGATAAGGCACTGGCCTCCTAAGCCAGGGATTGTGGGTTAGAGTCCCATCTGGGTTGCAATCCAAGCAGAGTGGTGCAGCGGAAGCGTGCTGGGCCCATAATCCAGAGGTCGATGGATCGAAACCATCCTCTGCTAGACGTTGTCTCTTTTTCGAGACCATTGTGTTGGACATGACATTTTTTCTTCAAAACTTGACTTCAATTTCACATCTGCCTCAGCATTGCAAGCTCCTACAATTCTGGATATTTGATGCTGCCACAATGTGGATCTAGCAGAGAGGCAGTTAATTAAAACACTTGATTTTGGGTATGTAGTGTTCTGAAATCCACATTTTCCCGGCCAGCCCAAATGGCCTAATGGATAAGGCACTGGCCTCCTAAGCCAGGGATTGTGGGTTCGAGTCCCATCTGGGTTGTACTCCAAGCAGAGTGGCGCAGCGGAAGCGTGCTGGGCCCATAACACAGAGGTCGATGGATTGAAACCATCCTCTGCTAGACTTTGTATCTTTTTCGAGACCATTGTGTTGGACATGACATTTTTTCTTCAAAACTTTCCTTCAATTTCACATCTGCCTTAGAATTGCAAACTCCAACAATTTTCGTTATTTTATGCTGCCACAATGTGGATCTAGCAGAGTGGCAGTTAATTAAAACACTTGATTTTGGGTATGTAGTGTTCTGAAATCCTCCTTTTCCTGGCCAGCCCCAATGGCCTAATGGATAAGGCACTGGCCTTCTAAGCCAGGGATTGTGGGTCGGAGTCCCATCTGGGTTGTACTCCAAGCAGAGTGGCGCAGCGGAAGCGTGCTGGGCCCATAACCCAGAGGTCGATGGATCGAAACCATCCTCTGCTAGACATTGTATCTTTTTCGAGACCATTGAGTTGGACATGACATTTTTTCTTCAAAACTTGACTTCAATTTTACATCTGCCTCAGCATTGCAAGCTCCTACAATTCTGGATATTTGATGCTGCCACAATGTGGATCTAGCAGAGTGGCAGTTAATTAAAACACTTGATTTTGGGTATGTAGTGTTCTGAAATCCACATTTTTCCGGCCAGCCCAAATGGCCTAATGGATAAGGCACTGGCCTCCTAAGCCAGGGATTGTGGGTTTGAGTCTCATCTGGCTTGTACTCCAAGCAGAGTGGCGCAGCGGAAGCGTGCTGGGCCCATAACCCAGAGGTCGATGGATCGAAACCATCCTCTGCTAGACATTGTATCTTTTTCGAGACCATTGAGTTGGACATGACATTTTTTCTTCAAAACTTGACTTCAATTTCACATCTGCCTCAGCATTGCAAGCTCCTACAATTCTGGATATTTGATGCTGCCACAATGTGGATCTAGCAGAGTGGCAGTTAATTAAAACACTTGATTTTGGGTATGTAGTGTTCTGAAATCCACATTTTCCCGGCCAGCCCAAATGGCCTAATGGATAAGGCACTGGCCTCCTAAGCCAGGGATTGTGGGTTGGAGTCCCATCTGGGTTGTACTCCAAGCAGAGTGGTGCAGTGGAAGCGTGCTGGGCCCATAACCCAGAGGTCGATGGATTGAAACCATCCTCTGCTAGACATTGTATCTTTTTCGGGACCATTGAGTTGGACATGACATTTTTTCTTCAAAACTTTACTTCAATTTCACATCTGCCTAAGAATTGCAAACTCCAACAATTCTCGTTATTTTATGCTGCCACAATGTGGATCTAGCAGAGTGGCAGTTAATTAAAACACTTGATTTTGGGTATGTAGTGTTCTGAAATCCTCCTTTTCCTGGCCAGACCCAATGGCCTAATGGATAAGGCACTGGCCTCCTAAGCCAGGGATTG
>NC_132893.1:27941781-27949281 GCF_030463535.1 Salminus brasiliensis
CTAGCCCAAATGGCCTAATGGATAAGGCACTGGCCTCCTGAGCCAGGGATTGTGGGTTTGAGTCTCATCTGGCTTGTACTCCAAGCAGAGTGGCGCAGCGGAAGCGTGCTGGGCCCATAACCCAGAGGTCGATGGATCGAAACCATCCTCTGCTAGACATTGTATCTTTTTCGAGACCATTGAGTTGGACATGACATTTTTTCTTCAAAACTTGACTTCAATTTCACATCTGCCTCAGCATTGCAAGCTCCTACAATTCTGGATATTTGATGCTGCCACAATGTGGATCTAGCAGAGTGGCAGTTAATTAAAACACTTGATTTTGGGTATGTAGTGTTCTGAAATCCACATTTTCCCGGCCAGCCCAAATGGCCTAATGGATAAGGCACTGGCCTCCTAAGCTAGGGATTGTGGGTTCGAGTCCCATCTGGGTTGTACTCCAAGCAGAGTGGTGCAGCGGAAGCGTGCTGGGCCCATAACCCAGAGGTCGATGGATTGAAACCATCCTCTGCTAGACATTGTATCTTTTTCGGGACCATTGAGTTGGACATGACATTTTTTCTTCAAAACTTTACTTCAATTTCACATCTGCCTAAGAATTGCAAACTCCAACAATTCTCGTTATTTTATGCTGCCACAATGTGGATCTAGCAGAGTGGCAGTTAATTAAAACACTTGATTTTGGGTATGTAGTGTTCTGAAATCCTCCTTTTCTTGGCCAGACCCAATGGCCTAATGGATAAGGCACTGGCCTCCTAAGCCAGGGATTGTGGGTCGGAGTCCCATGTGGGGTGTACTTCAAGCAGAGAGGCGCAGCGGAAGCGTGCTGGGCCCATAACCCAGAGGTCGATGTATCGAAACCATCCTCTGCTAGACGTTGTCTCTTTTTCGAGACCATTGTGTTGGACATGACATTTTTTCTTCAAAACTTGACTTCAATTTCACATCTGCCTCAGCATTGCAAGCTCCTTCAATTCTGGATATTTGATGCTGCCACAATGTGGATCTAGCAGAGAGGCAGTTAATTAAAACACTTGATTTTGGGTATGTAGTGTTCTGAAATCCACATTTTCCCGGCCAGCCCAATTGGCCTAATGGATAAGGCACTGGCCTCCTAAGCCAGGGATTGTGGGTTCGAGTCCCATCTGGGTTGTACTCCAAGCAGAGTGGCGCAACGGAAGCGTGCTTGGCCCATAACCCAGAGGTCAATGGATCGAAACCATCCTCTGCTAGACGCTGTATCTTTTTCGAGACCATTGTGTTGGACATGACATTTTTTCTTCAAAACTTTACTTCAATTTCACATCTGCCTTAGAATTGCAAACTCCAACAATTCTCGTTATTTTATGCTGCCACTATGTGGATCTAGCAGAGTGGCAGTTAATTAAAACACTTGATTTTGGGTATGTAGTGTTCTGAAATCCACTTTTTCCTGGCCAGCCCAAATGGCCTAATGGATAAGGCACTGGCCTCCTAAGCCAGGGATTGTGGGTTAGAGTCCCATCTGGGTTGCAATCCAAGCAGAGTGGCGCAGCGGAAGCGTGCTGGGCCCATAATCCAGAGGTCGATGGATCGAAACCATCCTCTGCTAGACGTTGTCTCTTTTTCGAGACCATTGTGTTGGACATGACATTTTTTCTTCAAAACTTGACTTCAATTTCACATCTGCCTCAGCATTGCAAGCTCCTACAATTCTGGATATTTGATGCTGCCACAATGTGGATCTAGCAGAGAGGCAGTTAATTAAAACACTTGATTTTGGGTATGTAGTGTTCTGAAATCCACTTTTTCCCGGCCAGCCCAAATGGCCTAATGGATAAGGCACTGGCCTCCTAAGCCAGGGATTGTGGGTTCGAGTCCCATCTGGGTTGGACTCCAAGCAGAGTGGCGCAACGGAAGGGTGCTGGGCCCATAACCCAGAGGTCGATGGATCGAAACCATCCTCTGCTAGACATTGTATCTTTTTCGAGACCATTGTGTTGGACATGACATTTTTTCTTCAAAACTTTACTTCAATTTCACATCTGCCTAAGAATTGCAAACTCCAACAATTCTCGTTATTTTATGCTGCCACAATGTGGATCTAGCAGAGTGGCAGTTAATTAAAACACTTGATTTTGGGTATGTAGTGTTCTGAAATCCACATTTTCCCGGCTAGCCCAAATAGCCTAATAGATAAGGCACTGGCCTCCTAAGCCAGGGATTGTGGGTTTGAGTCTCATCTGGCTTGTACTCCAAGCAGAGTGGCGCAGCGGAAGCGTGCTGGGCCCATAACCCAGAGGTCGATGGATCGAAACCATCCTCTGCTAGACATTGAATCTTTTTCGAGACCATTGAGTTGGACATGACATTTTTTCTTCAAAACTTGACTTCAATTTCACATCTGCCTCAGCATTGCAAGCTCCTACAATTCTGGATATTTGATGCTGCCACAATGTGGATCTAGCAGAGTGGCAGTTAATTAAAACACTTGATTTTGGGTATGTAGTGTTCTGAAATCCACATTTTCCCGGCCAGCCCAAATGGCCTAATGGATAAGGCACTGGCCTCCTAAGCCAGGGATTGTGGGTTCGAGTCCCATCTGTGTTGTACTCCAAGCAGAGTGGCGCAGCGGAAGCGTGCTGGGCCCATAACCCAGAGGTCGATGGATTGAAACCATCCTCTGCTAGACTTTGTATCTTTTTCGAGACCATTGTGTTGGACATGACATTTTTTCTTCAAAACTTTCCTTCAATTTCACATCTGCCTTAGAATTGCAAACTCCAACAATTTTCGTTATTTTATGCTGCCACAATGTGGATCTAGCAGAGTGGCAGTTAATTAAAACACTTGATTTTGGGTATGTAGTGTTCTGAAATCCTCCTTTTCCTGGCCAGCCCCAATGGCCTAATGGATAAGGCACTGGCCTTCTAAGCCAGGGATTGTGGGTCGGAGTCCCATCTGGGTTGTACTCCAAGCAGAGTGGCGCAGCGGAAGCGTGCTGGGCCCATAACCCAGAGGTCGATGGATCGAAACCATCCTCTGCTAGACATTGTATCTTTTTCGAGACCATTGAGTTGGACATGACATTTTTTCTTCAAAACTTGACTTCAATTTTACATCTGCCTCAGCATTGCAAGCTCCTACAATTCTGGATATTTGATGCTGCCACAATGTGGATCTAGCAGAGTGGCAGTTAATTAAAACACTTGATTTTGGGTATGTAGTGTTCTGAAATCCACCTTTTACTGGCCAGCCCCAGTGGCCTAATGGATAAGGCACTGGCCTCCTAAGCCAGGGATTGTGGGTTAGAGTCCCATGTGGGGTGTACTACAAGCAGAGTGGCGCAGCGGAAGCGTGCTGGGCCCATAACCCAGAGGTCGATGGATTGAAACCATCCTCTGCTAGACATTGTATCTTTTTCGGGACCATTGAGTTGGACATGACATTTTTTCTTCAAAACTTTACTTCAATTTCACATCTGCCTAAGAATTGCAAACTCCAACAATTCTCGTTATTTTATGCTGCCACAATGTGGATCTAGCAGAGTGGCAGTTAATTAAAACACTTGATTTTGGGTATGTAGTGTTCTGAAATCCTCCTTTTCCTGGCCAGACCCAATGGCCTAATGGATAAGGCACTGGCCTCCTAAGCCAGGGATTGTGGGTCGGAGTCCCATGTGGGGTGTACTACAAGCAGAGTGGCGCAGCGGAAGCGTGCTGGGCCCATAACCCAGAGGTCGATGGATCGAAACCATCCTCTGCTAGACGTTGTCTCTTTTTCGAGACCATTGTGTTGGACATGACATTTTTTCTTCAAAACTTGACTTCAATTTCACATCTGCCTCAGCATTGCAAGCTCCTACAATTCTGGATATTTGATGCTGCCACAATGTGGATCTAGCAGAGAGGCAGTTAATTAAAACACTTGATTTTGGGTATGTAGTGTTCTGAAATCCACTTTTTCCCGGCCAGCCCAAATGGCCTAATGGATAAGGCACTGGCCTCCTAAGCCAGGGATTGTGGGTTCGAGTCCCATCTGGGTTGTACTCCAAGCAGAGTGGCGCAACGGAAGCGTGCTTGGCCCATAACCCAGAGGTCGATGGATCGAAACCATCCTCTGCTAGACATTGTATCTTTTTCGAGACCATTGTGTTGGACATGACATTTTTTCTTCAAAACTTTACTTCAATTTCACATCTGCCTAAGAATTGCAAACTCCAACAATTCTCGTTATTTTATGCTGCCACAATGTGGATCTAGCAGAGTGGCAGTTAATTAAAACACTTGATTTTGGGTATGTAGTGTTCTGAAATCCACATTTTCCCGGCTAGCCCAAATGGCCTAATGGATAAGGCACTGGCCTCCTAAGCCAGGGATTGTGGGTTTGAGTCCCATCTGGCTTGTACTCCAAGCAGAGTGGCGCAGCGGAAGCGTGCTGGGCCCATAACCCAGAGGTCGATGGATCGAAACCATCCTCTGCTAGACATTGTATCTTTTTCGAGACCATTGAGTTGGACATGACATTTTTTCTTCAAAACTTGACTTCAATTACATATCTGCCTCAGCATTGCAAGCTCCTATTATTCTGGATATTTGATGCTGCCACAATGTGGATCTAGCAGAGTGGCAGTTAATTAAAACACTTGATTTTGGGTATGTAGTGTTCTGAAATCCACATTTTCCCGGCCAGCCCAAATGGCCTAATGGATAAGGCACTGGCCTCCTAAGCCAGGGATTGTGGGTTCAAGTCCCATCTGGGTTGTACTCCAAGCAGAGTGGCGCAGCGGAAGCGTGCTGGGCCCATAACCCAGAGGTCGATGGATCGAAACCATCCTCTGCTAGACTTTGTATCTTTTTCGAGACCATTGTGTTGGACATGACATTTTTTCTTCAAAACTTTCCTTCAATTTCACATCTGCCTTAGAATTGCAAACTCCAACAATTTTTGTTATTTTATGCTGCCACAATGTGGATCTAGCAGAGTGGCAGTTAATTAAAACACTTGATTTTGGGTATGTAGTGTTCTGAAATCCTCCTTTTCCCGGCCAGCCCCAATGGCCTAATGGATAAGGCACTGGCCTTCTAAGCCAGGGATTGTGGGTCGGAGTCCCATCTGGGTTGTATTCCAAGCAGAGTGGCGCAGCGGAAGCGTGCTGGGCCCATAACCCAGAGGTCGATGGATCGAAACCATCCTCTGCTAGACATTGTATCTTTTTCGAGACCATTGAGTTGGACATGACATTTTTTCTTCAAAACTTGACTTCAATTTTACATCTGCCTCAGCATTGCAAGCTCCTACAATTCTGGATATTTGATGCTGCCACTATGTGGATCTAGCAGAGTGGCAGTTAATTAAAACACTTGATTTTGGGTATGTAGTGTTCTGAAATCCACCTTTTACTGGCCAGCCCCAGTGGCCTAATGGATAAGGCACTGGCCTCCTAAGCCAGGGATTGTGGGTTCAAGTCCCATCTGGGGTGTACTACAAGCAGAGTGGTGCAGCGGAAGCGTGCTGGGCCCATAACCCAGAGGTCGATGGATCGAAACCATCCTCTGCTAGATATTGTATCTTTTTCGGGACCATTGTGTTGGACATGACATTTTTTCTTCAAAACTTTACTTCAATTTCACATCTGCCTTAGAATTGCAAACTCCAACAATTCTCGTTATTTTATGCTGCCACATTGTGGATCTAGCAGAGAGGCAGTTAATTAAAACACTTGATTTTGGGTATGTAGTGTTCTGAAATCCACTTTTTCCCGGCCAGCCCAAATGGCCTAATGGATAAGGCACTGGCCTCCTAAGCTAGGGATTGTGGGTTCGAGTCCCATCTGGGTTGTACTCCAAGCAGAGTGGCGCAACGGAAGCGTGCTGGTCCCATAACCCAGAGGTCGATGGATGGAAACCATCCTCTGCTAGGCATTGTATCTTTTTCGAGACCATTGTGTTGGACATGACATTTTTTCTTCAAAACTTTACTTCAATTTCACATCTGCCTAAGAATTGCAAACTCCAACAATTCTCGTTATTTTATGCTGCCACAATGTGGATCTAGCAGAGTGGCAGTTAATTAAAACACTTGATTTTGGGTATGTAGTGTTCTGAAATCCTCCTTTTCCTGGCCAGACCCAATGGCCTAATGGATAAGGCACTGGCCTCCTAAGCCAGGGATTGTGGGTCGGAGTCCCATTTGCGGTGTACTCCAAGCAGAGTGGCGCAGCGGAAGCGTGCTGGGCCCATAACCCAGAGGTCGATGGATCGAAACCATCCTCTGCTAGACGTTGTCTCTTTTTCGAGACCATTGTGTTGGACATGACATTTTTTCTTCAAAACTTTACTTCAATTTCACATCTGCCTCAGAATTGCAAACTCCAACAATTCTCGTTATTTTATGCTGCCACAATGTGGATCTAGCAGAGTGGCAGTTAATTAAAACACTTGATTTTGGGTATGTAGTGTTCTGAAAACCACTTTTACCTGGCCAGCACCAGTGGCCTAATGGATAAGGCACTGGCCTCCTAAGCCAGGGATTGTGGGTTGGAGTCCCATCTGGGGTGTACTACAAGCAGAGTGGCGCAGAGGAAGCGTGCTGGGCCCATAACCCAGAGGTCGATGGATCGAAACCATCCTCTGCTATACATTGTATATTTTTCGAGACCATTGTGTTGGACATGACATTTTTTCTTCAAAACTTTACTTCAATTTCACATCTGCCTTAGAATTGCAAACTCCAACAATTCTCGTTATTTTATGCTGCCACAATGTGGATCTAGCAGAGTGGCAGTTAATTAAAACACTTGATTTTGGGTATGTAGTGTTCTGAAATCCACTTTTTCTTGGCCAGCCCAAATGGCCTAATGGATAAGGCACTGGCCTCCTAAGCCAGGGATTGTGGGTTAGAGTCCCATCTGGGTTGTAATCCAAGCAGAGTGGCGCAGCGGAAGCGTGCTGGGCCCATAACCCAGAGGTCGATGGATCGAAATCATCCTCTGCTAGACATTGTCTCTTTTTCGAGACCATTGTGTTGGACATGACATTTTTTCTTCAAAACTTGACTTCAATTTCACATCTGCCTCAGCATTGCAAGCTCCTACAATTCTGGATATTTGATGCTGCCACAATGTGGATCTAGCAGAGAGGCAGTTAATTAAAACACTTGATTTTGGGTATGTAGTGTTCTGAATTCCACTTTTTCCTGGCCAGCCCAAATGGCCTAATGGATAAGGCACTGGCCTCCTAAGCTAGGGATTGTGGGTTCGAGTCCCATGTGGGTTGTACTCCAAGCAGAGTGGCGCAACGGAAGCGTGCTGGGCCCATAACCCAGAGGTAGATGGATGGAAACCATCCTCTGCTAGACATTGTATCTTTTTCGAGACCATTGTGTTGGACATGACATTTTTTCTTCAAAACTTTACTTCAATTTCACATCTGCCTAAGAATTGCAAACTCCAACAATTCTCGTTATTTTATGCTGCCACAATGTGGATCTAGCAGAGTGGCAGTTAATTAAAACACTTGA
>NC_132893.1:27954281-27991781 GCF_030463535.1 Salminus brasiliensis
GAGTGGCAGTTAATTAAAACACTTGATTTTGGGTATGTAGTGTTCTGAAATCCACATTTTCCCGGCTAGCCCAAATGGCCTAATGGATAAGGCACTGGCCTCCTGAGCCAGGGATTGTGGGTTTGAGTCTCATCTGGCTTGTACTCCAAGCAGAGTGGCGCAGCGGAAGCGTGCTGGGCCCATAACCCAGAGGTCGATGGATCGAAACCATCCTCTGCTAGACATTGTATCTTTTTCGAGACCATTGAGTTGGACATGACATTTTTTCTTCAAAACTTGACTTCAATTTCACATCTGCCTCAGCATTGCAAGCTCCTACAATTCTGGATATTTGATGCTGCCACAATGTGGATCTAGCAGAGTGGCAGTTAATTAAAACACTTGATTTTGGGTATGTAGTGTTCTGAAATCCACATTTTCCCGGCCAGCCCAAATGGCCTAATGGATAAGGCACTGGCCTCCTAAGCCAGGGATTGTGGGTTCGAGTCCCATCTGGGTTGTACTCCAAGCAGAGTGGTGCAGCGGAAGCGTGCTGGGCCCATAACCCAGAGGTCGATGGATTGAAACCATCCTCTGCTAGACATTGTATCTTTTTCGGGACCATTGAGTTGGACATGACATTTTTTCTTCAAAACTTTACTTCAATTTCACATCTGCCTAAGAATTGCAAACTCCAACAATTCTCGTTATTTTATGCTGCCACAATGTGGATCTAGCAGAGTGGCAGTTAATTAAAACCCTTGATTTTGGATATGTAGTGTTCTGAAATCCTCCTTTTCCTGGCCAGACCCAATGGCCTAATGGATAAGGCACTGGCCTCCTAAGCCAGGGATTGTGGGTCGGAGTCCCATGTGGGGTGTACTTCAAGCAGAGAGGCGCAGCGGAAGCGTGCTGGGCCCATAACCCAGAGGTCGATGTATCGAAACCATCCTCTGCTAGACGTTGTCTCTTTTTCGAGACCATTGTGTTGGACATGACATTTTTTCTTCAAAACTTGACTTCAATTTCACATCTGCCTCAGCATTGCAAGCTCCTTCAATTCTGGATATTTGATGCTGCCACAATGTGGATCTAGCAGAGAGGCAGTTAATTAAAACACTTGATTTTGGGTATGTAGTGTTCTGAAATCCACATTTTCCCGGCCAGCCCAAATGGCCTAATGGATAAGGCACTGGCCTCCTAAGCCAGGGATTGTGGGTTCGAGTCCCATCTGGGTTGTACTCCAAGCAGAGTGGCGCAACGGAAGCGTGCTTGGCCCATAACCCAGAGGTCAATGGATCGAAACCATCCTCTGCTAGACGCTGTATCTTTTTCGAGACCATTGTGTTGGACATGACATTTTTTCTTCAAAACTTTACTTCAATTTCACATCTGCCTTAGAATTGCAAACTCCAACAATTCTCGTTATTTTATGCTGCCACTATGTGGATCTAGCAGAGTGGCAGTTAATTAAAACACTTGATTTTGGGTATGTAGTGTTCTGAAATCCACTTTTTCCTGGCCAGCCCAAATGGCCTAATGGATAAGGCACTGGCCTCCTAAGCCAGGGATTGTGGGTTAGAGTCCCATCTGGGTTGCAATCCAAGCAGAGTGGCGCAGCGGAAGCGTGCTGGGCCCATAATCCAGAGGTCGATGGATCGAAACCATCCTCTGCTAGACGTTGTCTCTTTTTCGAGACCATTGTGTTGGACATGACATTTTTTCTTCAAAACTTGACTTCAATTTCACATCTGCCTCAGCATTGCAAGCTCCTACAATTCTGGATATTTGATGCTGCCACAATGTGGATCTAGCAGAGAGGCAGTTAATTAAAACACTTGATTTTGGGTATGTAGTGTTCTGAAATCCACTTTTTCCCAGCCAGCCCAAATGGCCTAATGGATAAGGCACTGGCCTCCTAAGCCAGGGATTGTGGGTTCGAGTCCCATCTGGGTTGGACTCCAAGCAGAGTGGCGCAACGGAAGGGTGCTGGGCCCATAACCCAGAGGTCGATGGATCGAAACCATCCTCTGCTAGACATTGTATCTTTTTCGAGACCATTGTGTTGGACATGACATTTTTTCTTCAAAACTTTACTTCAATTTCACATCTGCCTAAGAATTGCAAACTCCAACAATTCTCGTTATTTTATGCTGCCACAATGTGGATCTAGCAGAGTGGCAGTTAATTAAAACACTTGATTTTGGGTATGTAGTGTTCTGAAATCCACATTTTCCCGGCTAGCCCAAATAGCCTAATGGATAAGGCACTGGCCTCCTAAGCCAGGGATTGTGGGTTTGAGTCTCATCTGGCTTGTACTCCAAGCAGAGTGGCGCAGCGGAAGCGTGCTGGGCCCATAACCCAGAGGTCGATGGATCGAAACCATCCTCTGCTAGACATTGAATCTTTTTCGAGACCATTGAGTTGGACATGACATTTTTTCTTCAAAACTTGACTTCAATTTCACATCTGCCTCAGCATTGCAAGCTCCTACAATTCTGGATATTTGATGCTGCCACAATGTGGATCTAGCAGAGTGGCAGTTAATTAAAACACTTGATTTTGGGTATGTAGTGTTCTGAAATCCACATTTTCCCGGCCAGCCCAAATGGCCTAATGGATAAGGCACTGGCCTCCTAAGCCAGGGATTGTGGGTTCGAGTCCCATCTGGGTTGTACTCCAAGCAGAGTGGCGCAGCGGAAGCGTGCTGGGCCCATAACCCAGAGGTCGATGGATTGAAACCATCCTCTGCTAGACTTTGTATCTTTTTCGAGACCATTGTGTTGGACATGACATTTTTTCTTCAAAACTTTCCTTCAATTTCACATCTGCCTTAGAATTGCAAACTCCAACAATTTTCGTTATTTTATGCTGCCACAATGTGGATCTAGCAGAGTGGCAGTTAATTAAAACACTTGATTTTGGGTATGTAGTGTTCTGAAATCCTCCTTTTCCTGGCCAGCCCCAATGGCCTAATGGATAAGGCACTGGCCTTCTAAGCCAGGGATTGTGGGTCGGAGTCCCATCTGGGTTGTACTCCAAGCAGAGTGGCGCAGCGGAAGCGTGCTGGGCCCATAACCCAGAGGTCGATGGATCGAAACCATCCTCTGCTAGACATTGTATCTTTTTCGAGACCATTGAGTTGGACATGACATTTTTTCTTCAAAACTTGACTTCAATTTTACATCTGCCTCAGCATTGCAAGCTCCTACAATTCTGGATATTTGATGCTGCCACAATGTGGATCTAGCAGAGTGGCAGTTAATTAAAACACTTGATTTTGGGTATGTAGTGTTCTGAAATCCACCTTTTACTGGCCAGCCCCAGTGGCCTAATGGATAAGGCACTGGCCTCCTAAGCCAGGGATTGTGGGTTAGAGTCCCATGTGGGGTGTACTACAAGCAGAGTGGCGCAGCGGAAGCGTGCTGGGCCCATAACCCAGAGGTCGATGGATTGAAAACATCCTCTGCTAGACATTGTATCTTTTTCGGGACCATTGAGTTGGACATGACATTTTTTCTTCAAAACTTTACTTCAATTTCACATCTGCCTAAGAATTGCAAACTCCAACAATTCTCGTTATTTTATGCTGCCACAATGTGGATCTAGCAGAGTGGCAGTTAATTAAAACACTTGATTTTGGGTATGTAGTGTTCTGAAATCCTCCTTTTCCTGGCCAGACCCAATGGCCTAATGGATAAGGCACTGGCCTCCTAAGCCAGGGATTGTGGGTCGGAGTCCCATGTGGGGTGTACTACAAGCAGAGTGGCGCAGCGGAAGCGTGCTGGGCCCATAACCCAGAGGTCGATGGATCGAAACCATCCTCTGCTAGACGTTGTCTCTTTTTCGAGACCATTGTGTTGGACATGACATTTTTTCTTCAAAACTTGACTTCAATTTCACATCTGCCTCAGCATTGCAAGCTCCTACAATTCTGGATATTTGATGCTGCCACAATGTGGATCTAGCAGAGAGGCAGTTAATTAAAACACTTGATTTTGGGTATGTAGTGTTCTGAAATCCACTTTTTCCCGGCCAGCCCAAATGGCCTAATGGATAAGGCACTGGCCTCCTAAGCCAGGGATTGTGGGTTCGAGTCCCATCTGGGTTGTACTCCAAGCAGAGTGGCGCAACGGAAGCGTGCTTGGCCCATAACCCAGAGGTCGATGGATCGAAACCATCCTCTGCTAGACGTTGTATCTTTTTCGAGACCATTGTGTTGGACATGACATTTTTTCTTCAAAACTTTACTTCAATTTCACATCTGCCTAAGAATTGCAAACTCCAACAATTCTCGTTATTTTATGCTGCCACAATGTGGATCTAGCAGAGTGGCAGTTAATTAAAACACTTGATTTTGGGTATGTAGTGTTCTGAAATCCACATTTTCCCGGCTAGCCCAAATGGCCTAATGGATAAGGCACTGGCCTCCTAAGCCAGGGATTGTGGGTTTGAGTCCCATCTGGCTTGTACTCCAAGCAGAGTGGCGCAGCGGAAGCGTGCTGGGCCCATAACCCAGAGGTCGATGGATCGAAACCATCCTCTGCTAGACATTGTATCTTTTTCGAGACCATTGAGTTGGACATGACATTTTTTCTTCAAAACTTGACTTCAATTACATATCTGCCTCAGCATTGCAAGCTCCTATTATTCTGGATATTTGATGCTGCCACAATGTGGATCTAGCAGAGTGGCAGTTAATTAAAACACTTGATTTTGGGTATGTAGTGTTCTGAAATCCACATTTTCCCGGCCAGCCCAAATGGCCTAATGGATAAGGCACTGGCCTCCTAAGCCAGGGATTGTGGGTCCAAGTCCCATCTGGGTTGTAATCCAAGCAGAGTGGTGCAGCGGAAGCGTGCTGGGCCCATAACCCAGAGGTCGATGGATCGAAACCATCCTCTGCTAGACTTTGTATCTTTTTCGAGACCATTGTGTTGGACATGACATTTTTTCTTCAAAACTTTCCTTCAATTTCACATCTGCCTTAGAATTGCAAACTCCAACAATTTTTGTTATTTTATGCTGCCACAATGTGGATCTAGCAGAGTGGCAGTTAATTAAAACACTTGATTTTGGGTATGTAGTGTTCTGAAATCCTCCTTTTCCCGGCCAGCCCCAATGGCCTAATGGATAAGGCACTGGCCTTCTAAGCCAGGGATTGTGGGTCGGAGTCCCATCTGGGTTGTATTCCAAGCAGAGTGGCGCAGCGGAAGCGTGCTGGGCCCATAACCCAGAGGTCGATGGATCGAAACCATCCTCTGCTAGACATTGTATCTTTTTCGAGACCATTGAGTTGGACATGACATTTTTTCTTCAAAACTTGACTTCAATTTTACATCTGCCTCAGCATTGCAAGCTCCTACAATTCTGGATATTTGATGCTGCCACTATGTGGATCTAGCAGAGTGGCAGTTAATTAAAACACTTGATTTTGGGTATGTAGTGTTCTGAAATCCACCTTTTACTGGCCAGCCCCAGTGGCCTAATGGATAAGGCACTGGCCTCCTAAGCCAGGGATTGTGGGTTCAAGTCCCATCTGGGGTGTACTACAAGCAGAGTGGCGCAGCGGAAGCGTGCTGGGCCCATAACCCAGAGGTCGATGGATCGAAACCATCCTCTGCTAGATATTGTATCTTTTTCGGGACCATTGTGTTGGACATGACATTTTTTCTTCAAAACTTTACTTCAATTTCACATCTGCCTTAGAATTGCAAACTCCAACAATTCTCGTTATTTTATGCTGCCACAATGTGGATCTAGCAGAGTGGCAGTTAATTAAAACACTTGATTTTGGGTATGTAGTGTTCTGAAATCCACTTTTTCCTGGCCAGCCCAAATGGCCTAATGGATAAGGCACTGGCCTCCTAAGCCAGGGATTGTGGGTTAGAGTCCCATCTGGGTTGTAACCCAAGCAGAGTGGCGCAGCGGAAGCGTGCTGGGCCCATAACCCAGAGGTCGATGGATCGAAACCATCCTCTGCTAGACGTTGTCTCTTTTTCGAGACCATTGTGTTGGACATGACATTTTTTCTTCAAAACTTGACTTCAATTTCACATCTGCCTCAGCATTGCAAGCTCCTACAATTCTGGATATTTGATGCTGCCACATTGTGGATCTAGCAGAGAGGCAGTTAATTAAAACACTTGATTTTGGGTATGTAGTGTTCTGAAATCCACTTTTTCCCGGCCAGCCCAAATGGCCTAATGGATAAGGCACTGGCCTCCTAAGCTAGGGATTGTGGGTTCGAGTCCCATCTGGGTTGTACTCCAAGCAGAGTGGCGCAACGGAAGCGTGCTGGTCCCATAACCCAGAGGTCGATGGATGGAAACCATCCTCTGCTAGGCATTGTATCTTTTTCGAGACCATTGTGTTGGACATGACATTTTTTCTTCAAAACTTTACTTCAATTTCACATCTGCCTAAGAATTGCAAACTCCAACAATTCTCGTTATTTTATGCTGCCACAATGTGGATCTAGCAGAGTGGCAGTTAATTAAAACACTTGATTTTGGGTATGTAGTGTTCTGAAATCCTCCTTTTCCTGGCCAGACCCAATGGCCTAATGGATAAGGCACTGGCCTCCTAAGCCAGGGATTGTGGGTCGGAGTCCCATTTGCGGTGTACTCCAAGCAGAGTGGCGCAGCGGAAGCGTGCTGGGCCCATAACCCAGAGGTCGATGGATCGAAACCATCCTCTGCTAGACGTTGTCTCTTTTTCGAGACCATTGTGTTGGACATGACATTTTTTCTTCAAAACTATACTTCAATTTCACATCTGCCTCAGAATTGCAAACTCCAACAATTCTCGTTATTTTATGCTGCCACAATGTGGATCTAGCAGAGTGGCAGTTAATTAAAACACTTGATTTTGGGTATGTAGTGTTCTGAAAACCACTTTTACCTGGCCAGCACCAGTGGCCTAATGGATAAGGCACTGGCCTCCTAAGCCAGGGATTGTGGGTTGGAGTCCCATCTGGGGTGTACTACAAGCAGAGTGGCGCAGAGGAAGCGTGCTGGGCCCATAACCCAGAGGTCGATGGATCGAAACCATCCTCTGCTATACATTGTATATTTTTCGAGACCATTGTGTTGGACATGACATTTTTTCTTCAAAACTTTACTTCAATTTCACATCTGCCTTAGAATTGCAAACTCCAACAATTCTCGTTATTTTATGCTGCCACAATGTGGATCTAGCAGAGTGGCAGTTAATTAAAACACTTGATTTTGGGTATGTAGTGTTCTGAAATCCACTTTTTCCTGGCCAGCCCAAATGGCCTAATGGATAAGGCACTGGCCTCCTAAGCCAGGGATTGTGGGTTAGAGTCCCATCTGGGTTGTAATCCAAGCAGAGTGGCGCAGCGGAAGCGTGCTGGGCCCATAACCCAGAGGTCGATGGATCGAAACCATCCTCTGCTAGACATTGTCTCTTTTTCGAGACCATTGTGTTGGACATGACATTTTTTCTTCAAAACTTGACTTCAATTTCACATCTGCCTCAGCATTGCAAGCTCCTACAATTCTGGATATTTGATGCTGCCACAATGTGGATCTAGCAGAGAGGCAGTTAATTAAAACACTTGATTTTGGGTATGTAGTGTTCTGAATTCCACTTTTTCCTGGCCAGCCCAAATGGCCTAATGGATAAGGCACTGGCCTCCTAAGCTAGGGATTGTGGGTTCGAGTCCCATGTGGGTTGTACTCCAAGCAGAGTGGCGCAACGGAAGCGTGCTGGGCCAATAACCCAGAGGTCGATGGATGGAAACCATCCTCTGCTAGACATTGTATCTTTTTCGAGACCATTGTGTTGGACATGACATTTTTTCTTCAAAACTTTACTTCAATTTCACATCTGCCTAAGAATTGCAAACTCCAACAATTCTCGTTATTTTATGCTGCCACAATGTGGATCTAGCAGAGTGGCAGTTAATTAAAACACTTGATTTTGGGTATGTAGTGTTCTGAAATCCTCCTTTTCCTGGCCAGACCCAATGGCCTAATGGATAAGGCACTGGCCTCCTAAGCCAGGGATTGTGGGTCGGAGTCCCATTTGGGGTGTACTACAAGCAGAGTGGCGCAGCGGAAGCGTGCTGGGCCCATAACCCAGAGGTCGATGGATCGAAACCATCCTCTGCTAGACGTTGTCTCTTTTTCGAGACCATTGTGTTGGACATGACATTTTTTCTTCAAAACTTTACTTCAATTTCACATCTGCCTCAGCATTGCAAGCTCCTACAATTCTGGATATTTGATGCTGCCACAATGTGGATCTAGCAGAGTGGCAGTTAATTAAAACACTTGATTTTGGGTATGTAGTGTTCTGAAATCCACTTTTTCCTGGCCAGCCCAAATGGCCTAATGGATAAGGCACTGGCCTCCTAAGCCAGGGATTGTGGGTTAGAGTCCCATCTGGGTTGTAATCCAAGCAGAGTGGCGCAGCGGAAGCGTGCTGGGCCCATAACCCAGAGGTCGATGGATCGAAACCATCCTCTGCTAGACATTGTCTCTTTTTCGAGACCATTGTGTTGGACATGACATTTTTTCTTCAAAACTTGACTTCAATTTCACATCTGCCTCAGCATTGCAAGCTCCTACAATTCTGGATATTTGATGCTGCCACAATGTGGATCTAGCAGAGAGGCAGTTAATTAAAACACTTGATTTTGGGTATGTAGTGTTCTGAATTCCACTTTTTCCTGGCCAGCCCAAATGGCCTAATGGATAAGGCACTGGCCTCCTAAGCTAGGGATTGTGGGTTCGAGTCCCATGTGGGTTGTACTCCAAGCAGAGTGGCGCAACGGAAGCGTGCTGGGCCCATAACCCAGAGGTCGATGGATGGAAACCATCCTCTGCTAGACATTGTATCTTTTTCGAGACCATTGTGTTGGACATGACATTTTTTCTTCAAAACTTTACTTCAATTTCACATCTGCCTAAGAATTGCAAACTCCAACAATTCTCGTTATTTTATGCTGCCACAATGTGGATCTAGCAGAGTGGCAGTTAATTAAAACACTTGATTTTGGGTATGTAGTGTTCTGAAATCCTCCTTTTCCTGGCCAGACCCAATGGCCTAATGGATAAGGCACTGGCCTCCTAAACCAGGGATTGTGGGTCGGAGTCCCATTTGGGGTGTACTACAAGCAGAGTGGCGCAGCGGAAGCGTGCTGGGCCCATAACCCAGAGGTCGATGGATCGAAACCATCCTCTGCTAGACGTTGTCTCTTTTTCGAGACCATTGTGTTGGACATGACATTTTTTCTTCAAAACTTTACTTCAATTTCACATCTGCCTCAGAATTGCAAACTCCAACAATTCTCATTATTTTATGCTGCCACAATGTGGATCTAGCAGAGTGGCAGTTAATTAAAACACTTGATTTTGGGTATGTAGTGTTCTGAAAACCACTTTTACCTGGCCAGCACCAGTCGCCTAATGGATAAGGCACTGGCCTCCTAAGCCAGGGATTGTGGGTTGGAGTCCCATCTGGGGTGTACTACAAGCAGAGTGGCGCAGAGGAAGCGTGCTGGGCCCATAACCCAGAGGTCGATGGATAGAAACCATCCTCTGCTAGATATTGTCTCTTTTTCGGGACCATTGAGTTGGACATGACATTTTTTCTTCAAAACTTGACTTCAATTTCACATCTGCCTCAGCATTGCAAGCTCCTACAATTCTGGATATTTTATGCTGCCACAATGTGGATCTAGCAGAGTGGCAGTTAATTAAAACACTTGATTTTGGGTATGTAGTGTTCTGAAATCCACATTTTTCCCGGCTAGCCCAAATGGCCTAATGGATAAGGCACTGGCCTCCTAAGCCAGGGATTGTGGGTTCGAGTCCCATCTGGGTTGTACTCCAAGCAGAGTGGCGCAGCGGAAGCGTGCTGGGCCCATAACCCAGAGGTCGATGGATCGAAACCATCCTCTGCTAGACTTTGTATCTTTTTCGAGACCATTGTGTTGGACATGACATTTTTTCTTCAAAACTTTACTTCAATTTCACATCTGCCTTAGAATTGCAAACTCCAACAATTCTCGTTATTTTATGCTGCCACAATGTGGATCTAGCAGAGTGGCAGTTAATTAAAACACTTGATTTTGGGTATGTAGTGTTCTGAAATCCTCCTTTTCCTGGCCAGCCCCAATGGCCTAATGGATAAGGCACTGGCCTTCTAAGCCAGGGATTGTGGGTCGGAGTCCCATCTGAGGTGTACTACAAGCAGAGTGGCGCAATGGAAGCGTGCTGGGCCCATAACCCAGAGGTCGATGGATCGAAACCATCCTCTGCTAGACGTTGTCTCTTTTTCGAGACCATTGTGTTGGACATGACATTTTTTCTTCAAAACTTGACTTCAATTTCACATCTGCCTCAGCATTGCAAGCTCCTACAATTCTGGATATTTGATGCTGCCACAATGTGGATCTAGCAGAGAGGCAGTTAATTAAAACACTTGATTTTGGGTATGTAGTGTTCTGAAATCCACTTTTTCCCAGCCAGCCCAAATGGCCTATTGGATAAGGCACTGGCCTCCTAAGCTAGGGATTGTGGGTTCGAGTCCCATCTGGGTTGTACTCCAAGCAGAGTGGCGCAACGGAAGCGTGCTGGTCCCATAACCCAGAGGTCGATGGATGGAAACCATCCTCAGCTAGGCATTGTATCTTTTTCGAGACCATTGTGTTGGACATGACATTTTTTCTTCAAAACTTTACTTCAATTTCACATCTGCCTAAGAATTGCAAACTCCAACAATTCTCGTTATTTTATGCTGCCACAATGTGGATCTAGCAGAGTGGCAGTTAATTAAAACACTTGATTTTGGGTATGTAGTGTTCTGAAATCCTCCTTTTCCTGGCCAGACCCAATGGCCTAATGGATAAGGCACTGGCCTCCTAAGCCAGGGATTGTGGGTCGGAGTCCCATTTGCGGTGTACTCCAAGCAGAGTGGCGCAGCGGAAGTGTGCTGGGCCCATAACCCAGAGGTCGATGGATCGAAACCATCCTCTGCTAGACGTTGTCTCTTTTTCGAGACCATTGTGTTGGACATGACATTTTTTCTTCAAAACTATACTTCAATTTCACATCTGCCTCAGAATTGCAAACTCCAACAATTCTCGTTATTTTATGCTGCCACAATGTGGATCTAGCAGAGTGGCAGTTAATTAAAACACTTGATTTTGGGTATGTAGTGTTCTGAAAACCACTTTTACCTGGCCAGCACCAGTGGCCTAATGGATAAGGCACTGGCCTCCTAAGCCAGGGATTGTGGGTTGGAGTCCCATCTGGGGTGTACTACAAGCAGAGTGGCGCAGAGGAAGCGTGCTGGGCCCATAACCCAGAGGTCGATGGATCGAAACCATCCTCTGCTATACATTGTATATTTTTCGAGACCATTGTGTTGGACATGACATTTTTTCTTCAAAACTTTACTTCAATTTCACATCTGCCTTAGAATTGCAAACTCCAACAATTCTCGTTATTTTATGCTGCCACAATGTGGATCTAGCAGAGTGGCAGTTAATTAAAACACTTGATTTTGGGTATGTAGTGTTCTGAAATCCACTTTTTCCTGGCCAGCCCAAATGGCCTAATGGATAAGGCACTGGCCTCCTAAGCCAGGGATTGTGGGTTAGAGTCCCATCTGGGTTGTAATCCAAGCAGAGTGGCGCAGCGGAAGCGTGCTGGGCCCATAACCCAGAGGTCGATGGATCGAAACCATCCTCTGCTAGACATTGTCTCTTTTTCGAGACCATTGTGTTGGACATGACATTTTTTCTTCAAAACTTGACTTCAATTTCACATCTGCCTCAGCATTGCAAGCTCCTACAATTCTGGATATTTGATGCTGCCACAATGTGGATCTAGCAGAGAGGCAGTTAATTAAAACACTTGATTTTGGGTATGTAGTGTTCTGAATTCCACTTTTTCCTGGCCAGCCCAAATGGCCTAATGGATAAGGCACTGGCCTCCTAAGCCAGGGATTGTGGGTTCGAGTCCCATGTGGGTTGTACTCCAAGCAGAGTGGCGCAACGGAAGCGTGCTGGGCCCATAACCCAGAGGTCGATGGATGGAAACCATCCTCTGCTAGACATTGTATCTTTTTCGAGACCATTGTGTTGGACATGACATTTTTTCTTCAAAACTTTACTTCAATTTCACATCTGCCTAAGAATTGCAAACTCCAACAATTCTCGTTATTTTATGCTGCCACAATGTGGATCTAGCAGAGTGGCAGTTAATTAAAACACTTGATTTTGGGTATGTAGTGTTCTGAAATCCTCCTTTTCCTGGCCAGACCCAATGGCCTAATGGATAAGGCACTGGCCTCCTAAGCCAGGGATTGTGGGTCGGAGTCCCATTTGGGGTGTACTACAAGCAGAGTGGCGCAGCGGAAGCGTGCTGGGCTCATAACCCAGAGGTCGATGGATCGAAACCATCCTCTGCTAGACGTTGTCTCTTTTTCGAGACCATTGTGTTGGACATGACATTTTTTCTTCAAAACTTTACTTCAATTTCACATCTGCCTCAGCATTGCAAGCTCCTACAATTCTGGATATTTGATGCTGCCACAATGTGGATCTAGCAGAGTGGCAGTTAATTAAAACACTTGATTTTGGGTATGTAGTGTTCTGAAATCCACTTTTTCCTGGCCAGCCCAAATGGCCTAATGGATAAGGCACTGGCCTCCTAAGCCAGGGATTGTGGGTTAGAGTCCCATCTGGGTTGTAATCCAAGCAGAGTGGCGCAGCGGAAGCGTGCTGGGCCCATAACCCAGAGGTCGATGGATCGAAACCATCCTCTGCTAGACATTGTCTCTTTTTCGAGACCATTGTGTTGGACATGACATTTTTTCTTCAAAACTTGACTTCAATTTCACATCTGCCTCAGCATTGCAAGCTCCTACAATTCTGGATATTTGATGCTGCCACAATGTGGATCTAGCAGAGAGGCAGTTAATTAAAACACTTGATTTTGGGTATGTAGTGTTCTGAATTCCACTTTTTCCTGGCCAGCCCAAATGGCCTAATGGATAAGGCACTGGCCTCCTAAGCCAGGGATTGTGGGTTCGAGTCCCATGTGGGTTGTACTCCAAGCAGAGTGGCGCAACGGAAGCGTGCTGGGCCCATAACCCAGAGGTCGATGGATGGAAACCATCCTCTGCTAGACATTGTATCTTTTTCGAGACCATTGTGTTGGACATGACATTTTTTCTTCAAAACTTTACTTCAATTTCACATCTGCCTAAGAATTGCAAACTCCAACAATTCTCGTTATTTTATGCTGCCACAATGTGGATCTAGCAGAGTGGCAGTTAATTAAAACACTTGATTTTGGGTATGTAGTGTTCTGAAATCCTCCTTTTCCTGGCCAGCCCCAATGGCCTAATGGATAAGGCACTGGCCTCCTAAGCCAGGGATTGTGGGTCGGAGTCCCATTTGGGGTGTACTACAAGCAGAGTGGCGCAGCGGAAGCGTGCTGGGCCCATAACCCAGAGGTCGATGGATCGAAACCATCCTCTGCTAGACGTTGTCTCTTTTTCGAGACCATTGTGTTGGACATGACATTTTTTCTTCAAAACTTTACTTCAATTTCACATCTGCCTCAGAATTGCAAACTCCAACAATTCTCATTATTTTATGCTGCCACAATGTGGATCTAGCAGAGTGGCAGTTAATTAAAACACTTGATTTTGGGTATGTAGTGTTCTGAAAACCACTTTTACCTGGCCAGCACCAGTCGCCTAATGGATAAGGCACTGGCCTCCTAAGCCAGGGATTGTGGGTTGGAGTCCCATCTGGGGTGTACTACAAGCAGAGTGGCGCAGAGGAAGCGTGCTGGGCCCATAACCCAGAGGTCGATGGATAGAAACCATCCTCTGCTAGATATTGTCTCTTTTTCGGGACCATTGAGTTGGACATGACATTTTTTCTTCAAAACTTGACTTCAATTTCACATCTGCCTCAGCATTGCAAGCTCCTACAATTCTGGATATTTTATGCTGCCACAATGTGGATCTAGCAGAGTGGCAGTTAATTAAAACACTTGATTTTGGGTATGTAGTGTTCTGAAATCCACATTTTCCCGGCCAGCCCAAATGGCCTAATGGATAAGGCACTGGCCTCCTAAGCCAGGGATTGTGGGTTCGAGTCCCATCTGGGTTGTACTCCAAGCAGAGTGGCGCAGCGGAAGCGTGCTGGGCCCATAACCCAGAGGTCGATGGATTGAAACCATCCTCTGCTAGACTTTGTATCTTTTTCGAGACCATTGTGTTGGACATGACATTTTTTCTTCAAAACTTTACTTCAATTTCACATCTGCCTTAGAATTGCAAACTCCAACAATTCTCGTTATTTTATGCTGCCACAATGTGGATCTAGCAGAGTGGCAGTTAATTAAAACACTTGATTTTGGGTATGTAGTGTTCTGAAATCCTCCTTTTCCTGGCCAGACCCAATGGCCTAATGGATAAGGCACTGGCCTCCTAAACCAGGGATTGTGGGTCGGAGTCCCATTTGGGGTGTACTACAAGCAGAGTGGCGCAGCGGAAGCGTGCTGGGCCCATAACCCAAAGGTCGATGGATCGAAACCATCCTCTGCTAGACGTTGTCTCTTTTTCGAGACCATTGTGTTGGACATGACATTTTTTCTTCAAAACTTTACTTCAATTTCACATCTGCCTTAGAATTGCAAACTCCAACAATTCTCGTTATTTTATGCTGCCACAATGTGGATCTAGCAGAGTGGCAGTTAATTAAAACACTTGATTTTGGGTATGTAGTGTTCTGAAATCCTCCTTTTCCTGGCCAGACCCAATGGCCTAATGGATAAGGCACTGGCCTCCTAAACCAGGGATTGTGGGTCGGAGTCCCATTTGGGGTGTACTACAAGCAGAGTGGCGCAGCGGAAGCGTGCTGGGCCCATAACCCAGAGGTCGATGGATCGAAACCATCCTCTGCTAGACGTTGTCTCTTTTTCGAGACCATTGTGTTGGACATGACATTTTTTCTTCAAAACTTTACTTCAATTTCACATCTGCCTCAGAATTGCAAACTCCAACAATTCTCATTATTTTATGCTGCCACAATGTGGATCTAGCAGAGTGGCAGTTAATTAAAACACTTGATTTTGGGTATGTAGTGTTCTGAAAACCACTTTTACCTGGCCAGCACCAGTCGCCTAATGGATAAGGCACTGTCCTCCTAAGCCAGGGATTGTGGGTTGGAGTCCCATCTGGGGTGTACTACAAGCAGAGTGGCGCAGAGGAAGCGTGCTGGGCCCATAACCCAGAGGTCGATGGATAGAAACCATCCTCTGCTAGATATTGTCTCTTTTTCGGGACCATTGAGCTGGACATGACATTTTTTCTTCAAAACTTGACTTCAATTTCACATCTGCCTCAGCATTGCAAGCTCCTACAATTCTGGATATTTTATGCTGCCACAATGTGGATCTAGCAGAGTGGCAGTTAATTAAAACACTTGATTTTGGGTATGTAGTGTTCTGAAATCCTCCTTTTCCTGGCCAGCCCCAATGGCCTAATGGATAAGGCACTGGCCTCCTAAGCCAGGGATTGTGGGTTCAAGTCCCATCTGGGGTGTACTACAAGCAGAGTGGCGCAGCGGAAGCGTGCTGGGCCCATAACCCAGAGGTCGATGGATCGAAACCATCCTCTGCTAGACGTTGTCTCTTTTTCGAGACCATTGTGTTGGACATGACATTTTTTCTTCAAAACTTGACTTCAATTTCACATCTGCCTCAGCATTGCAAGCTCCTACAATTCTGGATATTTGATGCTGCCACAATGTGGATCTAGCAGAGAGGCAGTTAATTAAAACACTTGATTTTGGGTATGTAGTGTTCTGAAATCCACTTTTTCCCAGCCAGCCCAAATGGCCTATTGGATAAGGCACTGGCCTCCTAAGCTAGGGATTGTGGGTTCGAGTCCCATCTGGGTTGTACTCCAAGCAGAGTGGCGCAACGGAAGCGTGCTGGTCCCATAACCCAGAGGTCGATGGATGGAAACCATCCTCAGCTAGGCATTGTATCTTTTTCGAGACCATTGTGTTGGACATGACATTTTTTCTTCAAAACTTTACTTCAATTTCACATCTGCCTCAGAATTGCAAACTCCAACAATTCTCATTATTTTATGCTGCCACAATGTGGATCTAGCAGAGTGGCAGTTAATTAAAACACTTGATTTTGGGTATGTAGTGTTCTGAAAACCACTTTTACCTGGCCAGCACCAGTCGCCTAATGGATAAGGCACTGGCCTCCTAAGCCAGGGATTGTGGGTTGGAGTCCCATCTGGGGTGTACTACAAGCAGAGTGGCGCAGAGGAAGCGTGCTGGGCCCATAACCCAGAGGTCGATGGATAGAAACCATCCTCTGCTAGATATTGTCTCTTTTTCGGGACCATTGAGTTGGACATGACATTTTTTCTTCAAAACTTGACTTCAATTTCACATCTGCCTCAGCATTGCAAGCTCCTACAATTCTGGATATTTTATGCTGCCACAATGTGGATCTAGCAGAGTGGCAGTTAATTAAAACACTTGATTTTGGGTATGTAGTGTTCTGAAATCCACATTTTCCCGGCCAGCCCAAATGGCCTAATGGATAAGGCACTGGCCACCTAAGCCAGGGATTGTGGGTTCGAGTCCCATCTGGGTTGTACTCCAAGCAGAGTGGCGCAGCGGAAGCGTGCTGGGCCCATAACCCAGAGGTCGATGGATTGAAACCATCCTCTGCTAGACTTTGTATCTTTTTCGAGACCATTGTGTTGGACATGACATTTTTTCTTCAAAACTTTACTTCAATTTCACATCTGCCTTAGAATTGCAAACTCCAACAATTCTCGTTATTTTATGCTGCCACAATGTGGATCTAGCAGAGTGGCAGTTAATTAAAACACTTGATTTTGGGTATGTAGTGTTCTGAAATCCTCCTTTTCCTGGCCAGACCCAATGGCCTAATGGATAAGGCACTGGCCTCCTAAACCAGGGATTGTGGGTCGGAGTCCCATTTGGGGTGTACTACAAGCAGAGTGGCGCAGCGGAAGCGTGCTGGGCCCATAACCCAGAGGTCGATGGATCGAAACCATCCTCTGCTAGACGTTGTCTCTTTTTCGAGACCATTGTGTTGGACATGACATTTTTTCTTCAAAACTTTACTTCAATTTCACATCTGCCTTAGAATTGCAAACTCCAACAATTCTCGTTATTTTATGCTGCCACAATGTGGATCTAGCAGAGTGGCAGTTAATTAAAACACTTGATTTTGGGTATGTAGTGTTCTGAAATCCTCCTTTTCCTGGCCAGACCCAATGGCCTAATGGATAAGGCACTGGCCTCCTAAACCAGGGATTGTGGGTCGGAGTCCCATTTGGGGTGTACTACAAGCAGAGTGGCGCAGCGGAAGCGTGCTGGGCCCATAACCCAGAGGTCGATGGATCGAAACCATCCTCTGCTAGACGTTGTCTCTTTTTCGAGACCATTGTGTTGGACATGACATTTTTTCTTCAAAACTTTACTTCAATTTCACATCTGCCTCAGAATTGCAAACTCCAACAATTCTCATTATTTTATGCTGCCACAATGTGGATCTAGCAGAGTGGCAGTTAATTAAAACACTTGATTTTGGGTATGTAGTGTTCTGAAAACCACTTTTACCTGGCCAGCACCAGTCGCCTAATGGATAAGGCACTGGCCTCCTAAGCCAGGGATTGTGGGTTGGAGTCCCATCTGGGGTGTACTACAAGCAGAGTGGCGCAGAGGAAGCGTGCTGGGCCCATAACCCAGAGGTCGATGGATAGAAACCATCCTCTGCTAGATATTGTCTCTTTTTCGGGACCATTGAGCTGGACATGACATTTTTTCTTCAAAACTTGACTTCAATTTCACATCTGCCTCAGCATTGCAAGCTCCTACAATTCTGGATATTTTATGCTGCCACAATGTGGATCTAGCAGAGTGGCAGTTAATTAAAACACTTGATTTTGGGTATGTAGTGTTCTGAAATCCACATTTTCTCGGCTAGCCCAAATGGCCTAATGGATAAGGCACTGGCCTCCTAAGCCAGGGATTGTGGGTTCGAGTCCCATCTGGGTTGTACTCCAAGCAGAGTGGCGCAGCGGAAGCGTGCTGGGCCCATAACCCAGAGGTCGATGGATCGAAACCATCCTCTGCTAGACTTTGTATCTTTTTCGAGACCATTGTGTTGGACATGACATTTTTTCTTCAAAACTTTACTTCAATTTCACATCTGCCTTAGAATTGCAAACTCCAACAATTCTCGTTATTTTATGCTGCCACAATGTGGATCTAGCAGAGTGGCAGTTAATTAAAACACTTGATTTTGGGTATGTAGTGTTCTGAAATCCTCCTTTTCCTGGCCAGCCCCAATGGCCTAATGGATAAGGCACTGGCCTTCTAAGCCAGGGATTGTGGGTCGGAGTCCCATCTGAGGTGTACTACAAGCAGAGTGGCGCAATGGAAGCGTGCTGGGCCCATAACCCAGAGGTCGATGGATCGAAACCATCCTCTGCTAGACGTTGTCTCTTTTTCGAGACCATTGTGTTGGACATGACATTTTTTCTTCAAAACTTGACTTCAATTTCACATCTGCCTCAGCATTGCAAGCTCCTACAATTCTGGATATTTGATGCTGCCACAATGTGGATCTAGCAGAGAGGCAGTTAATTAAAACACTTGATTTTGGGTATGTAGTGTTCTGAAATCCACTTTTTCCCAGCCAGCCCAAATGGCCTATTGGATAAGGCACTGGCCTCCTAAGCTAGGGATTGTGGGTTCGAGTCCCATCTGGGTTGTACTCCAAGCAGAGTGGCGCAACGGAAGCGTGCTGGTCCCATAACCCAGAGGTCGATGGATGGAAACCATCCTCTGCTAGGCATTGTATCTTTTTCGAGACCATTGTGTTGGACATGACATTTTTTCTTCAAAACTTTACTTCAATTTCACATCTGCCTAAGAATTGCAAACTCCAACAATTCTCGTTATTTTATGCTGCCACAATGTGGATCTAGCAGAGTGGCAGTTAATTAAAACACTTGATTTTGGGTATGTAGTGTTCTGAAATCCTCCTTTTCCTGGCCAGACCCAATGGCCTAATGGATAAGGCACTGGCCTCCTAAGCCAGGGATTGTGGGTCGGAGTCCCATTTGCGGTGTACTCCAAGCAGAGTGGCGCAGCGGAAGCGTGCTGGGCCCATAACCCAGAGGTCGATGGATCGAAACCATCCTCTGCTAGACGTTGTCTCTTTTTCGAGACCATTGTGTTGGACATGACATTTTTTCTTCAAAACTATACTTCAATTTCACATCTGCCTCAGAATTGCAAACTCCAACAATTCTCGTTATTTTATGCTGCCACAATGTGGATCTAGCAGAGTGGCAGTTAATTAAAACACTTGATTTTGGGTATGTAGTGTTCTGAAAACCACTTTTACCTGGCCAGCACCAGTGGCCTAATGGATAAGGCACTGGCCTCCTAAGCCAGGGATTGTGGGTTGGAGTCCCATCTGGGGTGTACTACAAGCAGAGTGGCGCAGAGGAAGCGTGCTGGGCCCATAACCCAGAGGTCGATGGATCGAAACCATCCTCTGCTATACATTGTATATTTTTCGAGACCATTGTGTTGGACATGACATTTTTTCTTCAAAACTTTACTTCAATTTCACATCTGCCTTAGAATTGCAAACTCCAACAATTCTCGTTATTTTATGCTGCCACAATGTGGATCTAGCAGAGTGGCAGTTAATTAAAACATTTGATTTTGGGTATGTAGTGTTCTGAAATCCACTTTTTCCTGGCCAGCCCAAATGGCCTAATGGATAAGGCACTGGCCTCCTAAGCCAGGGATTGTGGGTTAGAGTCCCATCTGGGTTGTAATCCAAGCAGAGTGGCGCAGCGGAAGCTTGCTGGGCCCATAACCCAGAGGTCGATGGATCGAAACCATCCTCTGCTAGACATTGTCTCTTTTTCGAGACCATTGTGTTGGACATGACATTTTTTCTTCAAAACTTGACTTCAATTTCACATCTGCCTCAGCATTGCAAGCTCCTACAATTCTGGATATTTGATGCTGCCACAATGTGGATCTAGCAGAGAGGCAGTTAATTAAAACACTTGATTTTGGGTATGTAGTGTTCTGAATTCCACTTTTTCCTGGCCAGCCCAAATGGCCTAATGGATAAGGCACTGGCCTCCTAAGCTAGGGATTGTGGGTTCGAGTCCCATGTGGGTTGTACTCCAAGCAGAGTGGCGCAACGGAAGCGTGCTGGGCCAATAACCCAGAGGTCGATGGATGGAAACCATCCTCTGCTAGACATTGTATCTTTTTCGAGACCATTGTGTTGGACATGACATTTTTTCTTCAAAACTTTACTTCAATTTCACATCTGCCTAAGAATTGCAAACTCCAACAATTCTCGTTATTTTATGCTGCCACAATGTGGATCTAGCAGAGTGGCAGTTAATTAAAACACTTGATTTTGGGTATGTAGTGTTCTGAAATCCTCCTTTTCCTGGCCAGACCCAATGGCCTAATGGATAAGGCACTGGCCTCCTAAGCCAGGGATTGTGGGTCGGAGTCCCATTTGGGGTGTACTACAAGCAGAGTGGCGCAGCGGAAGCGTGCTGGGCCCATAACCCAGAGGTCGATGGATCGAAACCATCCTCTGCTAGACGTTGTCTCTTTTTCGAGACCATTGTGTTGGACATGACATTTTTTCTTCAAAACTTTACTTCAATTTCACATCTGCCTCAGCATTGCAAGCTCCTACAATTCTGGATATTTGATGCTGCCACAATGTGGATCTAGCAGAGTGGCAGTTAATTAAAACACTTGATTTTGGGTATGTAGTGTTCTGAAATCCACTTTTTCCTGGCCAGCCCAAATGGCCTAATGGATAAGGCACTGGCCTCCTAAGCCAGGGATTGTGGGTTAGAGTCCCATCTGGGTTGTAATCCAAGCAGAGTGGTGCAGCGGAAGCGTGCTGGGCCCATAACCCAGAGGTCGATGGATCGAAACCATCCTCTGCTAGACATTGTCTCTTTTTCGAGACCATTGTGTTGGACATGACATTTTTTCTTCAAAACTTGACTTCAATTTCACATCTGCCTCAGCATTGCAAGCTCCTACAATTCTGGATATTTGATGCTGCCACAATGTGGATCTAGCAGAGAGGCAGTTAATTAAAACACTTGATTTTGGGTATGTAGTGTTCTGAATTCCACTTTTTCCTGGCCAGCCCAAATGGCCTAATGGATAAGGCACTGGCCTCCTAAGCTAGGGATTGTGGGTTCGAGTCCCATGTGGGTTGTACTCCAAGCAGAGTGGCGCAACGGAAGCGTGCTGGGCCCATAACCCAGAGGTCGATGGATGGAAACCATCCTCTGCTAGACATTGTATCTTTTTCGAGACCATTGTGTTGGACATGACATTTTTTCTTCAAAACTTTACTTCAATTTCACATCTGCCTAAGAATTGCAAACTCCAACAATTCTCGTTATTTTATGCTGCCACAATGTGGATCTAGCAGAGTGGCAGTTAATTAAAACACTTGATTTTGGGTATGTAGTGTTCTGAAATCCTCCTTTTCCTGGCCAGCCCCAATGGCCTAATGGATAAGGCACTGGCCTCCTAAGCCAGGGATTGTGGGTCGGAGTCCCATTTGGGGTGTACTACAAGCAGAGTGGCGCAGCGGAAGCGTGCTGGGCCCATAACCCAGAGGTCGATGGATCGAAACCATCCTCTGCTAGACGTTGTCTCTTTTTCGAGACCATTGTGTTGGACATGACATTTTTTCTTCAAAACTTTACTTCAATTTCACATCTGCCTCAGCATTGCAAGCTCCTACAATTCTGGATATTTGATGCTGCCACAATGTGGATCTAGCAGAGTGGCAGTTAATTAAAACACTTGATTTTGGGTATGTAGTGTTCTGAAATCCACTTTTTCCTGGCCAGCCCAAATGGCCTAATGGATAAGGCACTGGCCTCCTAAGCCAGGGATTGTGGGTTAGAGTCCCATCTGGGTTGTAATCCAAGCAGAGTGGCGCAGCGGAAGCGTGCTGGGCCCATAACCCAGAGGTCGATGGATCGAAACCATCCTCTGCTAGACATTGTCTCTTTTTCGAGACCATTGTGTTGGACATGACATTTTTTCTTCAAAACTTGACTTCAATTTCACATCTGCCTCAGCATTGCAAGCTCCTACAATTCTGGATATTTGATGCTGCCACAATGTGGATCTAGCAGAGAGGCAGTTAATTAAAACACTTGATTTTGGGTATGTAGTGTTCTGAATTCCACTTTTTCCTGGCCAGCCCAAATGGCCTAATGGATAAGGCACTGGCCTCCTAAGCTAGGGATTGTGGGTTCGAGTCCCATGTGGGTTGTACTCCAAGCAGAGTGGCGCAACGGAAGCGTGCTGGGCCCATAACCCAGAGGTCGATGGATGGAAACCATCCTCTGCTAGACATTGTATCTTTTTCGAGACCATTGTGTTGGACATGACATTTTTTCTTCAAAACTTTACTTCAATTTCACATCTGCCTAAGAATTGCAAACTCCAACAATTCTCGTTATTTTATGCTGCCACAATGTGGATCTAGCAGAGTGGCAGTTAATTAAAACACTTGATTTTGGGTATGTAGTGTTCTGAAATCCTCCTTTTCCTGGCCAGCCCCAATGGCCTAATGGATAAGGCACTGGCCTCCTAAGCCAGGGATTGTGGGTCGGAGTCCCATTTGGGGTGTACTACAAGCAGAGTGGCGCAGCGGAAGCGTGCTGGGCCCATAACCCAGAGGTCGATGGATCGAAACCATCCTCTGCTAGACGTTGTCTCTTTTTCGAGACCATTGTGTTGGACATGACATTTTTTCTTCAAAACTTTACTTCAATTTCACATCTGCCTCAGAATTGCAAACTCCAACAATTCTCATTATTTTATGCTGCCACAATGTGGATCTAGCAGAGTGGCAGTTAATTAAAACACTTGATTTTGGGTATGTAGTGTTCTGAAAACCACTTTTACCTGGCCTGCACCAGTCGCCTAATGGATAAGGCACTGGCCTCCTAAGCCAGGGATTGTGGGTTGGAGTCCCATGTGGGGTGTACTACAAGCAGAGTGGCGCAGAGGAAGCGTGCTGGGCCCATAACCCAGAGGTCGATGGATAGAAACCATCCTCTGCTAGATATTGTCTCTTTTTCGGGACCATTGAGTTGGACATGACATTTTTTCTTCAAAACTTGACTTCAATTTCACATCTGCCTCAGCATTGCAAGCTCCTACAATTCTGGATATTTTATGCTGCCACAATGTGGATCTAGCAGAGTGGCAGTTAATTAAAACACTTGATTTTGGGTATGTAGTGTTCTGAAATCCACATTTTCCCGGCCAGCCCAAATGGCCTAATGGATAAGGCACTGGCCTCCTAAGCCAGGGATTGTGGGTTCGAGTCCCATCTGGGTTGTACTCCAAGCAGAGTGGCGCAGCGGAAGCGTGCTGGGCCCATAACCCAGAGGTCGATGGATCGAAACCATCCTCTGCTAGACTTTGTATCTTTTTCGAGACCATTGTGTTGGACATGACATTTTTTCTTCAAAACTTTACTTCAATTTCACATCTGCCTTAGAATTGCAAACTCCAAAAATTCTCGTTATTTTATGCTGCCACAATGTGGATCTAGCAGAGTGGCAGTTAATTAAAACACTTGATTTTGGGTATGTAGTGTTCTGAAATCCTCCTTTTCCTGGCCAGCCCCAATGGCCTAATGGATAAGGCACTGGCCTTCTAAGCCAGAGATTGTGGGTCGGAGTCCCATCCGAGGTGTACTACAAGCAGAGTGGCGCAATGGAAGCGTGCTGGGCCCATAACCCAGAGGTCGATGGATCGAAACCATCCTCTGCTAGACGTTGTCTCTTTTTCGAGACCATTGTGTTGGACATGACATTTTTTCTTCAAAACTTGACTTCAATTTCACATCTGCCTCAGCATTGCAAGCTCCTACAATTCTGGATATTTGATGCTGCCACAATGTGGATCTAGCAGAGTGGCAGTTAATTAAAACACTTGATTTTGGGTATGTAGTGTTCTGAAATCCTCCTTTTCCTGGCCAGACCCAATGGCCTAATGGATAAGGCACTGGCCTCCTAAGCCAGGGATTGTGGGTCGGAGTCCCATTTGGGGTGTACTACAAGCAGAGTGGCGCAGCGGAAGCGTGCTGGGCCCATAACCCAGAGGTCGATGGATCGAAACCATCCTCTGCTAAACGTTGTCTCTTTTTCGAGACCATTGTGTTGGACATGACATTTTTTCTTCAAAACTTTCCTTCAATTTCACATCTGCCTAAGAATTGCAAACTCCAACAATTCTCGTTATTTTATGCTGCCACAATGTGGATCTAGCAGAGTGGCAGTTAATTAAAACACTTGATTTTGGGTATGTAGTGTTCTGAAATCCACATTTTCCCGGCTAGCCCAAATGGCCTAATGGATAAGGCACTGGCCTCCTAAGCCAGGGATTGTGGGTTTGAGTCCCATCTGGCTTGTACTCCAAGCAGAGTGGCGCAGCGGAAGCGTGCTGGGCCCATAACCCAGAGGTCGATGGATCGAAACCATCCTCTGCTAGACATTGTATCTTTTTCGAGACCATTGAGTTGGACATGACATTTTTTCTTCAAAACTTGACTTCAATTACATATCTGCCTCAGCATTGCAAGCTCCTATTATTCTGGATATTTGATGCTGCCACAATGTGGATCTAGCAGAGTGGCAGTTAATTAAAACACTTGATTTTGGGTATGTAGTGTTCTGAAATCCACATTTTCCCGGCCAGCCCAAATGGCCTAATGGATAAGGCACTGGCCTCCTAAGCCAGGGATTGTGGGTTCAAGTCCCATCTGGGTTGTACTCCAAGCAGAGTGGCGCAGCGGAAGCGTGCTGGGCCCATAACCCAGAGGTCGATGGATCGAAACCATCCTCTGCTAGACTTTGTATCTTTTTCGAGACCATTGTGTTGGACATGACATTTTTTCTTCAAAACTTTCCTTCAATTTCACATCTGCCTTAGAATTGCAAACTCCAACAATTTTTGTTATTTTATGCTGCCACAATGTGGATCTAGCAGAGTGGCAGTTAATTAAAACACTTGATTTTGGGTATGTAGTGTTCTGAAATCCACTTTTTCCTGGCCAGCCCAAATGGCCTAATGGATAAGGCACTGGCCTCCTAAGCCAGGGATTGTGGGTTAGAGTCCCATCTGGGTTGTAACCCAAGCAGAGTGGCGCAGCGGAAGCGTGCTGGGCCCATAACCCAGAGGTCGATGGATCGAAACCATCCTCTGCTAGAGGTTGTCTCTTTTTCGAGACCATTGTGTTGGACATGACATTTTTTCTTCAAAACTTGACTTCAATTTCACATCTGCCTCAGCATTGCAAGCTCCTACAATTCTGGATATTTGATGCTGCCACATTGTGGATCTAGCAGAGAGGCAGTTAATTAAAACACTTGATTTTGGGTATGTAGTGTTCTGAAATCCACTTTTTCCCGGCCAGCCCAAATGGCCTAATGGATAAGGCACTGGCCTCCTAAGCTAGGGATTGTGGGTTCGAGTCCCATCTGGGTTGTACTCCAAGCAGAGTGGCGCAACGGAAGCGTGCTGGTCCCATAACCCAGAGGTCGATGGATGAAAACCATCCTCTGCTAGGCGTTGTATCTTTTTCGAGACCATTGTGTTGGACATGACATTTTTTCTTCAAAACTTTACTTCAATTTCACATCTGCCTAAGAATTGCAAACTCCAACAATTCTCGTTATTTTATGCTGCCACAATGTTATTCTAGCAGAGTGGCAGTTAATTAAAACACTTGATTTTGGGTATGTAGTGTTCTGAAATCCTCCTTTTCCTGGCCAGACCCAATGGCCTAATGGATAAGGCACTGGCCTCCTAAGCCAGGGATTGTGGGTCGGAGTCCCATTTGCGGTGTACTACAAACAGAGTGGCGCAGCGGAAGCGTGCTGGGCCCATAACCCAGAGGTCGATGGATCGAAACCATCCTCTGCTAGACGTTGTCTCTTTTTCGAGACCATTGTGTTGGACATGACATTTTTTCTTCAAAACTTTACTTCAATTTCACATCTGCCTCAGAATTGCAAACTCCAACAATTCTCGTTATTTTATGCTGCCACAATGTGGATCTAGCAGAGTGGCAGTTAATTAAAACACTTGATTTTGGGTATGTAGTGTTCTGAAAACCACTTTTACCTGGCCAGCACCAGTGGCCTAATGGATAAGGCACTGGCCTCCTAAGCCAGGGATTGTGGGTTGGAGTCCCATCTGGGGTGTACTACAAGCAGAGTGGCGCAGAGGAAGCGTGCTGGGCCCATAACCCAGAGGTCGATGGATCGAAACCATCCTCTGCTATACATTGTATATTTTTCGAGACCATTGTGTTGGACATGACATTTTTTCTTCAAAACTTTACTTCAATTTCACATCTGCCTTAGAATTGCAAACTCCAACAATTCTCGTTATTTTATGCTGCCACAATGTGGATCTAGCAGAGTGGCAGTTAATTAAAACACTTGATTTTGGGTATGTAGTGTTCTGAAATCCACTTTTTCCTGGCCAGCCCAAATGGCCTAATGGATAAGGCACTGGCCTCCTAAGCCAGGGATTGTGGGTTAGAGTCCCATCTGGGTTGTAATCCAAGCAGAGTGGCGCAGCGGAAGCGTGCTGGGCCCATAACCCAGAGGTCGATGGATCGAAACCATCCTCTGCTAGACGTTGTCTCTTTTTCGAGACCATTGTGTTGGACATGACATTTTTTCTTCAAAACTTGACTTCAATTTCACATCTGCCTCAGCATTGCAAGCTCCTACAATTCTGGATATTTGATGCTGCCACAATGTGGATCTAGCAGAGTGGCAGTTAATTAAAACACTTGATTTTGGGTATGTAGTGTTCTGAAATCCTCCTTTTCCTGGCCAGACCCAATGGCCTAATGGATAAGGCACTGGCCTCCTAAGCCAGGGATTGTGGGTCGGAGTCCCATTTGGGGTGTACTACAAGCAGAGTGGCGCAGCGGAAGCGTGCTGGGCCCATAACCCAGAGGTCGATGGATCGAAACCATCCTCTGCTAGACGTTGTCTCTTTTTCGAGACCATTGTGTTGGACATGACATTTTTTCTTCAAAACTTTGCTTCAATTTCACATCTGCCTCAGAATTGCAAACTCCAACAATTCTCATTATTTTATGCTGCCACAATGTGGATCTAGCAGAGTGGCAGTTAATTAAAACACTTGATTTTGGGTATGTAGTGTTCTGAAAACCACTTTTACCTGGCCAGCACCAGTCGCCTAATGGATAAGGCACTGGCCTCCTAAGCCAGGGATTGTGGGTTGGAGTCCCATCTGGGGTGTACTACAAGCAGAGTGGCGCAGAGGAAGCGTGCTGGGCCCATAACCCAGAGGTCGATGGATAGAAACCATCCTCTGCTAGATATTGTCTCTTTTTCGGGACCATTGAGTTGGACATGACATTTTTTCTTCAAAACTTGACTTCAATTTCACATCTGCCTCAGCATTGCAAGCTCCTACAATTCTGGATATTTTATGCTGCCACAATGTGGATCTAGCAGAGTGGCAGTTAATTAAAACACTTGATTTTGGGTATGTAGTGTTCTGAAATCCACATTTTCCCGGCCAGCCCAAATGGCCTAATGGATAAGGCACTGGCCTCCTAAGCCAGGGATTGTGGGTTCGAGTCCCATCTGGGTTGTACTCCAAGCAGAGTGGCGCAGCGGAAGCGTGCTGGGCCCATAACCCAGAGGTCGATGGATCGAAACCATCCTCTGCTAGACTTTGTATCTTTTTCGAGACCATTGTGTTGGACATGACATTTTTTCTTCAAAACTTTACTTCAATTTCACATCTGCCTTAGAATTGCAAACTCCAACAATTCTCGTTATTTTATGCTGCCACAATGTGGATCTAGCAGAGTGGCAGTTAATTAAAACACTTGATTTTGGGTATGTAGTGTTCTGAAATCCTCCTTTTCCTGGCCAGCCCCAATCGCCTAATGGATAAGGCACTGGCCTTCTAAGCCAGGGATTGTGGGTCGGAGTCCCATCTGAGGTGTACTACAAGCAGAGTGGCGCAATGGAAGCGTGCTGGGCCCATAACCCAGAGGTCGATGGATCGAAACCATCCTCTGCTAGACGTTGTCTCTTTTTCGAGACCATTGTGTTGGACATGACATTTTTTCTTCAAAACTTGACTTCAATTTCACATCTGCCTCAGCATTGCAAGCTCCTACAATTCTGGATATTTGATGCTGCCACAATGTGGATCTAGCAGAGAGGCAGTTAATTAAAACACTTGATTTTGGGTATGTAGTGTTCTGAAATCCACTTTTTCCCAGCCAGCCCAAATGGCCTATTGGATAAGGCACTGGCCTCCTAAGCTAGGGATTGTGGGTTCGAGTCCCATCTGGGTTGTACTCCAAGCAGAGTGGCGCAACGGAAGCGTGCTGGGCCCATAACCCAGAGGTCGATGGATCAAAACCGTCCTCTGCTAGACATTGTATCTTTTTCGAGACCATTGTGTTGGACATGACATTTTTTCTTCAAAACTTTACTTCAATTTCATATCTGCCTAAGAATTGCAAACTCCAACAATTCTCGTTATTTTATGCTGCCACAATGTGGATCTAGCAGAGTGGCAGTTAATTAAAACACTTGATTTTGGGTATGTAGTGTTCTGAAATCCTCCTTTTCCTGGCCAGACCCAATGGCCTAATGGATAAGGCACTGGCCTCCTAAGCCAGGGATTGTGGGTCGGAGTCCCATTTGGGGTGTACTACAAGCAGAGTGGCGCAGCGGAAGCGTGCTGGGCCCATAACCCAGAGGTCGATGGATCGAAACCATCCTCTGCTAAACGTTGTCTCTTTTTCGAGACCATTGTGTTGGACATGACATTTTTTCTTCAAAACTTTCCTTCAATTTCACATCTGCCTAACAATTGCAAACTCCAACAATTCTCGTTATTTTATGCTGCCACAATGTGGATCTAGCAGAGTGGCAGTTAATTAAAACACTTGATTTTGGGTATGTAGTGTTCTGAAATCCACATTTTCCCGGCTAGCCCAAATGGCCTAATGGATAAGGCACTGGCCTCCTAAGCCAGGGATTGTGGGTTTGAGTCCCATCTGGCTTGTACTCCAAGCAGAGTGGCGCAGCGGAAGCGTGCTGGGCCCATAACCCAGAGGTCGATGGATCGAAACCATCCTCTGCTAGACATTGTATCTTTTTCGAGACCATTGAGTTGGACATGACATTTTTTCTTCAAAACTTGACTTCAATTACATATCTGCCTCAGCATTGCAAGCTCCTATTATTCTGGATATTTGATGCTGCCACAATGTGGATCTAGCAGAGTGGCAGTTAATTAAAACACTTGATTTTGGGTATGTAGTGTTCTGAAATCCACATTTTCCCGGCCAGCCCAAATGGCCTAATGGATAAGGCACTGGCCTCCTAAGCCAGGGATTGTGGGTTCAAGTCCCATCTGGGTTGTACTCCAAGCAGAGTGGCGCAGCGGAAGCGTGCTGGGCCCATAACCCAGAGGTCGATGGATCGAAACCATCCTCTGCTAGACTTTGTATCTTTTTCGAGACCATTGTGTTGGACATGACATTTTTTCTTCAAAACTTTCCTTCAATTTCACATCTGCCTTAGAATTGCAAACTCCAACAATTTTTGTTATTTTATGCTGCCACAATGTGGATCTAGCAGAGTGGCAGTTAATTAAAACACTTGATTTTGGGTATGTAGTGTTCTGAAATCCTCCTTTTCCCGGCCAGCCCCAATGGCCTAATGGATAAGGCACTGGCCTTCTAAGCCAGGGATTGTGGGTCGGAGTCCCATCTGGGTTGTATTCCAAGCAGAGTGGCGCAGCGGAAGCGTGCTGGGCCCATAACCCAGAGGTCGATGGATCGAAACCATCCTCTGCTAGACATTGTATCTTTTTCGAGACCATTGAGTTGGACATGACATTTTTTCTTCAAAACTTGACTTCAATTTTACATCTGCCTCAGCATTGCAAGCTCCTACAATTCTGGATATTTGATGCTGCCACAATGTGGATCTAGCAGAGTGGCAGTTAAATAAAACACTTGATTTTGGGTATGTAGTGTTCTGAAATCCACCTTTTACTGGCCAGCCCCAGTGGCCTAATGGATAAGGCACTGGCCTCTTAAGCCAGGGATTGTGGGTTAGAGTCCCATCTGGGTTGTAACCCAAGCAGAGTGGCGCAGCGGAAGCGTGCTGGGCCCATAACCCAGAGGTCGATGGATCGAAACCATCCTCTGCTAGACGTTGTCTCTTTTTCGAGACCATTGTGTTGGACATGACATTTTTTCTTCAAAACTTGACTTCAATTTCACATCTGCCTCAGCATTGCAAGCTCCTACAATTCTGGATATTTGATGCTGCCACATTGTGGATCTAGCAGAGAGGCAGTTAATTAAAACACTTGATTTTGGGTATGTAGTGTTCTGAAATCCACTTTTTCCCGGCCAGCCCAAATGGCCTAATGGATAAGGCACTGGCCTCCTAAGCTAGGGATTGTGGGTTCGAGTCCCATCTGGGTTGTACTCCAAGCAGAGTGGCGCAACGGAAGCGTGCTGGTCCCATAACCCAGAGGTCGATGGATGGAAACCATCCTCTGCTAGGCATTGTATCTTTTTCGAGACCATTGTGTTGGACATGACATTTTTTCTTCAAAACTTTACTTCAATTTCACATCTGCCTAAGAATTGCAAACTCCAACAATTCTCGTTATTTTATGCTGCCACAATGTGGATCTAGCAGAGTGGCAGTTAATTAAAACACTTGATTTTGGGTATGTAGTGTTCTGAAATCCTCCTTTTCCTGGCCAGACCCAATGGCCTAATGGATAAGGCACTGGCCTCCTAAGCCAGGGATTGTGGGTCGGAGTCCCATTTGCGGTGTACTACAAGCAGAGTGGGGCAGCGGAAGCGTGCTGGGCCCATAACCCAGAGGTCGATGGATCGAAACCATCCTCTGCTAGACGTTGTCTCTTTTTCGAGACCATTGTGTTGGACATGACATTTTTTCTTCAAAACTTTACTTCAATTTCACATCTGCCTCAGAATTGCAAACTCCAACAATTCTCGTTATTTTATGCTGCCACAATGTGGATCTAGCAGAGTGGCAGTTAATTAAAACACTTGATTTTGGGTATGTAGTGTTCTGAAAACCACTTTTACCTGGCCAGCACCAGTGGCCTAATGGATAAGGCACTGGCCTCCTAAGCCAGGGATTGTGGGTTGGAGTCCCATCTGGGGTGTACTACAAGCAGAGTGGCGCAGAGGAAGCGAGCTGGGCCCATAACCCAGAGGTCGATGGATCGAAACCATCCTCTGCTATACATTGTATATTTTTCGAGACCATTGTGTTGGACATGACATTTTTTCTTCAAAACTTTACTTCAATTTCACATCTGCCTTAGAATTGCAAACTCCAACAATTCTCGTTATTTTATGCTGCCACAATGTGGATCTAGCAGAGTGGCAGTTAATTAAAACACTTGATTTTGGGTATGTAGTGTTCTGAAATCCACTTTTTCCTGGCCAGCCCAAATGGCCTAATGGATAAGGCACTGGCCTCCTAAGCCAGGGATTGTGGGTTAGAGTCCCATCTGGGTTGTAATCCAAGCAGAGTGGCGCAGCGGAAGCGTGCTGGGCCCATAACCCAGAGGTCGATGGATCGAAACCATCCTCTGCTAGACGTTGTCTCTTTTTCGAGACCATTGTGTTGGACATGACATTTTTTCTTCAAAACTTGACTTCAATTTCACATCTGCCTCAGCATTGCAAGCTCCTACAATTCTGGATATTTGATGCTGCCACAATGTGGATCTAGCAGAGAGGCAGTTAATTAAAACACTTGATTTTGGGTATGTAGTGTTCTGAATTCCACTTTTTCCTGGCCAGCCCAAATGGCCTAATGGATAAGGCACTGGCCTCCTAAGCCAGGGATTGTGGGTTCGAGTCCCATCTGGGTTGTACTCCAAGCAGAGTGGCGCAGCGGAAGCGTGCTGGGCCCATAACCCAGCGGTCGATGGATCGAAACCATCCTCTGCTAGACTTTGTATCTTTTTCGAGACCATTGTGTTGGACATGACATTTTTTCTTCAAAACTTTCCTTCAATTTCACATCTGCCTTAGAATTGCAAACTCCAACAATTCTCGTTATTTTATGCTGCCACAATGTGGATCTAGCAGAGTGGCAGTTAATTAAAACACTTGATTTTGGGTATGTAGTGTTCTGAAATCCTCCTTTTCCTGGCCAGCCCCAATGGCCTAATGGATAAGGCACTGGCCTTCTAAGCCAGGGATTGTGGGTCGGAGTCCCATCTGAGGTGTACTACAAGCAGAGTGGCGCAATGGAAGCGTGCTGGGCCCATAACCCAGAGGTCGATGGATCGAAACCATCCTCTGCTAGACGTTGTCTCTTTTTCGAGACCATTGTGTTGGACATGACATTTTTTCTTCAAAACTTGACTTCAATTTCACATCTGCCTCAGCATTGTAAGCTCCTACAATTCTGGATATTTGATGCTGCCACAATGTGGATCTAGCAGAGAGGCAGTTAATTAAAACACTTGATTTTGGGTATGTAGTGTTCTGAAATCCACTTTTTCCCAGCCAGCCCAAATGGCCTATTGGATAAGGCACTGGCCTCCTAAGCTAGGGATTGTGGGTTCGAGTCCCATCTGGGTTGTACTCCAAGCAGAGTGGCGCAACGGAAGCGTGCTGGGCCCATAACCCAGAGGTCGATGGATCAAAACCATCCTCTGCTAGACATTGTATCTTTTTCGAGACCATTGTGTTGGACATGACATTTTTTCTTCAAAACTTTACTTCAATTTCACATCTGCCTAAGAATTGCAAACTCCAACAATTCTCGTTATTTTATGCTGCCACAATGTGGATCTAGCAGAGTGGCAGTTAATTAAAACACTTGATTTTGGGTATGTAGTGTTCTGAAATCCTCCTTTTCCTGGCCAGACCCAATGGCCTAATGGATAAGGCACTGGCCTCCTAAGCCAGGGATTGTGGGTCGGAGTCCCATTTGGGGTGTACTACAAGCAGAGTGGCGCAGCGGAAGCGTGCTGGGCCCATAACCCAGAGGTCGATGGATCGAAACCATCCTCTGCTAAACGTTGTCTCTTTTTCGAGACCATTGTGTTGGACATGACATTTTTTCTTCAAAACTTTCCTTCAATTTCACATCTGCCTAAGAATTGCAAACTCCAACAATTCTCGTTATTTTATGCTGCCACAATGTGGATCTAGCAGAGTGGCAGTTAATTAAAACACTTGATTTTGGGTATGTAGTGTTCTGAAATCCACATTTTCCCGGCTAGCCCAAATGGCCTAATGGATAAGGCACTGGCCTTCTAAGCCAGGGATTGTGGGTCGGAGTCCCATCTGGCTTGTACTCCAAGCAGAGTGGCGCAGCGGAAGCGTGCTGGGCCCATAACCCAGAGGTCGATGGATCGAAACCATCCTCTGCTAGACATTGTATCTTTTTCGAGACCATTGAGTTGGACATGACATTTTTTCTTCAAAACTTGACTTCAATTACATATCTGCCTCAGCATTGCAAGCTCCTATTATTCTGGATATTTGATGCTGCCACAATGTGGATCTAGCAGAGTGGCAGTTAATTAAAACACTTGATTTTGGGTATGTAGTGTTCTGAAATCCACATTTTCCCGGCCAGCCCAAATGGCCTAATGGATAAGGCACTGGCCTCCTAAGCCAGGGATTGTGGGTTCAAGTCCCATCTGGGTTGTACTCCAAGCAGAGTGGCGCAGCGGAAGCGTGCTGGGCCCATAACCCAGAGGTCGATGGATCGAAACCATCCTCTGCTAGACTTTGTATCTTTTTCGAGACCATTGTGTTGGACATGACATTTTTTCTTCAAAACTTTCCTTCAATTTCACATCTGCCTTAGAATTGCAAACTCCAACAATTTTTGTTATTTTATGCTGCCACAATGTGGATCTAGCAGAGTGGCAGTTAATTAAAACACTTGATTTTGGGTATGTAGTGTTCTGAAATCCTCCTTTTCCCGGCCAGCCCCAATGGCCTAATGGATAAGGCACTGGCCTTCTAAGCCAGGGATTGTGGGTCGGAGTCCCATCTGGGTTGTATTCCAAGCAGAGTGGCGCAGCGGAAGCGTGCTGGGCCCATAACCCAGAGGTCGATGGATCGAAACCATCCTCTGCTAGACATTGTATCTTTTTCGAGACCATTGAGTTGGACATGACATTTTTTCTTCAAAACTTGACTTCAATTTTACATCTGCCTCAGCATTGCAAGCTCCTACAATTCTGGATATTTGATGCTGCCACAATGTGGATCTAGCAGAGTGGCAGTTAATTAAAACACTTGATTTTGGGTATGTAGTGTTCTGAAATCCACCTTTTACTGGCCAGCCCCAGTGGCCTAATGGATAAGGCACTGGCCTCCTAAGCCAGGGATTGTGGGTTCAAGTCCCATCTGGGGTGTACTACAAGCAGAGTGGCGCAGCGGAAGCGTGCT
Organism: Salminus brasiliensis; assembly: GCF_030463535.1. Lineage (NCBI taxonomy): Eukaryota > Metazoa > Chordata > Actinopteri > Characiformes > Bryconidae > Salminus > Salminus brasiliensis. The sequence goes on from NC_132893.1 coordinate 27,988,922, forward strand.
GGGCCCATAACCCAGAGGTCGATGGATCGAAACCATCCTCTGCTAGATATTGTATCTTTTTCGGGACCATTGTGTTGGACATGACATTTTTTCTTCAAAACTTTACTTCAATTTCACATCTGCCTTAGAATTGCAAACTCCAACAATTCTCGTTATTTTATGCTGCCACAATGTGGATCTAGCAGAGTGGCAGTTAATTAAAACACTTGATTTTGGGTATGTAGTGTTCTGAAATCCACTTTTTCCTGGCCAGCCCAAATGGCCTAATGGATAAGGCACTGGCCTCCTAAGCCAGGGATTGTGGGTTAGAGTCCCATCTGGGTTGCAATCCAAGCAGAGTGGCGCAGCGGAAGCGTGCTGGGCCCATAACCCAGAGGTCGATGGCTCGAAACCATCCTCTGCTAGACGTTGTCTCTTTTTCGAGACCATTGTGTTGGACATGACATTTTTTCTTCAAAACTTGACTTCAATTTCACATCTGCCTCAGCATTGCAAGCTCCTACAATTCTGGATATTTGATGCTGCCACAATGTGGATCTAGCAGAGAGGCAGTTAATTAAAACACTTGATTTTGGGTATGTAGTGTTCTGAATTCCACTTTTTCCTGGCCAGCCCAAATGGCCTAATGGATAAGGCACTGGCCTCCTAAGCTAGGGATTGTGGGTTCGAGTCCCATGTGGGTTGTACTCCAAGCAGAGTGGCGCAACGGAAGCGTGCTGGGCCCATAACCCAGAGGTCGATGGATGGAAACCATCCTCTGCTAGACATTGTATCTTTTTCGAGACCATTGTGTTGGACATGACATTTTTTCTTCAAAACTTTACTTCAATTTCACATCTGCCTAAGAATTGCAAACTCCAACAATTCTCATTATTTTATGCTGCCACAATGTGGATCTAGCAGAGTGGCAGTTAATTAAAACACTTGATTTTGGGTATGTAGTGTTCTGAAAACCACTTTTACCTGGCCAGCACCAGTGGCCTAATGGACTAGGCACTGGCTTCCTAAGCCAGGGATTGTGGGTTGGAGTCCCATCTGGGGTGTATTACAAGCAGAGTGGCGCAGAGGAAGCGTGCTGGGCCCATAACCCAGAGGTCGATGGATAGAAACCATCCTCTGCTAGATATTGTCTCTTTTTCGGGACCATTGAGTTGGACATGACATTTTTTCTTCAAAACTTGACTTCAATTTCACATCTGCCTCAGCATTGCAAGCTCCTACAATTCTGGATATTTTATGCTGCCACAATGTGGATCTAGCAGAGTGGCAGTTAATTAAAACACTTGATTTTGGGTATGTAGTGTTCTGAAATCCTCCTTTTCCTGGCCAGCCCCAATGGCCTAATGGATAAGGCACTGGCCTTCTAAGCCAGGGATTGTGGGTCGGAGTCCCATCTGGGGTGTACTACAAGCAGAGTGGCGCAACGGAAGAGTGCTGGGCCCATAACCCAGAGGTCGATGGATCGAAACCATCCTCTGCTAGACGTTGTCTCTTTTTCGAGACCATTGTGTTGGACATGACATTTTTTCTTCAAAACTTGACTTCAATTTCACATCTGCCTCAGCATTGCAAGCTCCTACAATTCTGGATATTTGATGCTGCCACAATGTGGATCTAGCAGAGAGGCAGTTAATTAAAACACTTGATTTTGGGTATGTAGTGTTCTGAAATCCACTTTTTCCCGGCCAGCCCAAATGGCCTATTGGATAAGGCACTGGCCTTCTAAGCTAGGGATTGTGGGTTCGAGTCCCATCTGGGTTGTACTCCAAGCAGAGTGGCGCAACGGAAGCGTGCTGGGCCCATAACCCAGAGGTCGATGGATCGAAACCATCCTCTGCTAGACATTGTATCTTTTTCGAGACCATTGTGTTGGACATGACATTTTTTCTTCAAAACTTTACTTCAATTTCACATCTGCCTAAGAATTGCAAACTCCAACAATTCTCGTTATTTTATGCTGCCACAATGTGGATCTAGCAGAGTGGCAGTTAATTAAAACACTTGATTTTGGGTATGTAGTGTTCTGAAATCCTCCTTTTCCTGGCCAGACCCAATGGCCTAATGGATAAGGCACTGGCCTCCTAAGCCAGGGATTGTGGGTCGGAGTCCCATTTGGGGTGTACTACAAGCAGAGTGGCGCAGCGGAAGCGTGCTGGGCCCATAACCCAGAGGTCGATGGATCGAAACCATCCTCTCCTAAACGTTGTCTCTTTTTCGAGACCATTGTGTTGGACATGACATTTTTTCTTCAAAACTTTCCTTCAATTTCACATCTGCCTTAGAATTGCAATCTCCAACAATTTTCGTTATTTTATGCTGCCACAATGTGGATCTAGCAGAGTGGCAGTTAATTAAAACACTTGATTTTGGGTATGTAGTGTTCTGAAATCCTCCTTTTCCTGGCCAGCCCCAATGGCCTAATGGATAAGGCACTGGCCTCCTAAGCCAGGGATTGTGGGTCGGAGTCCCATCTGGGGTGTACTACAAGCAGAGTGGCGCAGCGGAAGCGTGCTGGGCCCATAACCCAGAGGTCGATGGATCGAAACCGTCCTCTGCTAGACATTGTCTCATTTTCGGGACCATTGAGTTGGACGTGACGTTTTTTCTTCAAAACTTGACTTCAATTTCACATCTGCCTCAGCATTGCAAGCTCCTACAATTCTGGATATTTGATGCTGCCACAATGTGGAACTAGCAGAGTGGCAGTTAATTAAAACACTTGATTTTGGGTATGTAGTGTTCTGAAATCCACTTTTTCCTGGCCAGCCCAAATGGCCTAATGGATAAGGCACTGGCCTCCTAAGCCAGGGATTGTGGGTTAGAGTCCCATCTGGGTTGTAATCCAAGCAGAGTGGCGCAG
>NC_132893.1:28001781-28009281 GCF_030463535.1 Salminus brasiliensis
GGATTGTGGGTCGGAGTGCCATCTGGGTTGTACTCCAAGCAGAGTGGCGCAGCGGAAGCGTGCTGGGCCCATAACCCAGAGGTCGATGGATCGAAACCATCCTCTGCTAGACATTGTATCTTTTTCGAGACCATTGAGTTGGACATGACATTTTTTCTTCAAAACTTGACTTCAATTTTACATCTGCCTCAGCATTGCAAGCTCCTACAATTCTGGATATTTGATGCTGCCACAATGTGGATCTAGCAGAGTGGCAGTTAATTAAAACACTTGATTTTGGGTATGTAGTGTTCTGAATTCCACCTTTTACTGGCCAGCCCCAGTGGCCTAATGGAAAAGGCACTGGCCTCCTAAGCCAGGGATTGTGGGTTAGAGTCCCATGTGGGGTGTACTACAAGCAGAGTGGCGCAGCGGAAGCGTGCTGGGCCCATAACCCAGAGGTCGATGGATTGAAACCATCCTCTGCTAGACATTGTATCTTTTTCGGGACCATTGAGTTGGACATGACATTTTTTCTTCAAAACTTTACTTCAATTTCACATCTGCCTTAGAATTGCAATCTCCAACAATTCTCGTTATTTTATGCTGCCACAATGTGGATCTAGCAGAGTGGCAGTTAGTTAAAACACTTGATTTTGGGTATGTAGTGTTCTGAAATCCACTTTTTCCTGGCCAGCCCCAGTGGCCTAATAGACAAGGAACAGGCCTCCTAAGCCAGGGATTGTGGGTTAGAGTCCCATCTGGGTTGTAATCCAAGCAGAGTGGCGCAGCGGAAGCGTGCTGGGCCCATAACCCAGAGGTCGATGGATCGAAACCATCCTCTGCTAGACGTTGTCTCTTTTTCGAGACCATTGTGTTGGACATGACATTTTTTCTTCAAAACTTGACTTCAATTTCACATCTGCCTCAGCATTGCAAGCTCCTACAATTCTGGATATTTGATGCTGCCACAATGTGGATCTAGCAGAGAGGCAGTTAATTAAAACACTTGATTTTGGGTATGTAGTGTTCTGAAATCCACTTTTTCCTGGCCAGCCCAAACGGCCTAATGGATAAGGCACTGGCCTCCTAAGCTAGGGATTGTGGGTTCGAGTCCCATCTGGCTTGTACTCCAAGCAGAGTGGCGCAACGGAAGCGTGCTGGGCCCATAACCCAGAGGTCGATGGATTGAAACCATCCTCTGCTAGACATTGTATCTTTTTCGAGACCATTGTGTTGGACATGACATTTTTTCTTCAAAACTTTACTTCAATTTCACATCTGCCTAAGAATTGCAAACTCCAACAATTCTCGTTATTTTATGCTGCCACAATGTGGATCTAGCAGAGTGGCACTTAATTAAAACACTTGATTTTGGGTATGTAGTGTTCTGAAATCCTCCTTTTCCTGGCCAGACCCAATGGCCTAATGGATAAGGCACTGGCCTCCTAAGCCAGGGATTGTGGGTCGGAGTCCCATTTGGGGTGTACTACAAGCAGAGTGGCGCAGCGGAAGCGTGCTGGGCCCATAACCCAGAGGTCGATGGATCGAAACCATCCTCTGCTAGACGTTGTCTCTTTTTCGAGACCATTGTGTTGGACATGACATTTTTTCTTCAAAACTTTACTTCAATTTCACATCTGCCTCAGAATTGCAAACTCCAACAATTCTCGTTATTTTATGCTGCCACAATGTGGATCTAGCAGAGTGGCAGTTAATTAAAACACTTGATTTTGGGTATGTAGTGTTCTGAAAACCACTTTTACCTGGCCAGCACCAGTGACCTAATGGATAAGGCACTGGCCTCCTAAGCCAGGGATTGTGGGTTGGAGTCCCATCTGGGTTGTGCTCCAAGCAGAGTGGCGCAGAGGAAGCGTGCTGGGCCCATAACCCAGAGGTCGATGGATCGAAACCATCCTCTGCTAGACATTGTATCTTTTTCGAGACCATTGTGTTGGACATGACATTTTTTCTTCAAAACTTTACTTCAATTTCACATCTGCCTAAGAATTGCAAACTCCAACAATTCTCGTTATTTTATGCTGCCACAATGTGGATCTAGCAGAGTGGCAGTTAATTAAAACACTTGATTTTGGGTATGTAGTGTTCTGAAATCCACATTTTCCCGGCTAGCCCAAATGGCCTAATGGATAAGGCACTGGCCTCCTAAGCCAGGGATTGTGGGTTTGAGTCCCCTCTGGCTTGTTCTCCAAGCAGAGTGGCGCAGCGGGAAGCGTGCTGGGCCCATAACCCAGAGGTCGATGGATCGGAACCGTCCTCTGCTAGACATTGTCTCTTTTTCGGGACCATTGAGTTGGACATGACGTTTTTTCTTCAAAACTTGACTTCAATTTCACATCTGCCTCAGCATTGCAAGCTCCTACAATTCTGGATATTTGATGCTGCCACAATGTGGATCTAGCAGAGTGGCAGTTAATTAAAACACTTGATTTTGGGTATGTAGTGTTCTGAAATCCACTTTTTCCTGGCCAGCCCAAATGGCCTAATGGATAAGGCACTGGCCTCCTAAGCCAGGGATTGTGGGTTAGAGTCCCATCTGGGTTGTAATCCGAGCAGAGTGGCGCAGCGGAAGCGTGCTGGGCCCATAACCCAGAGGTCGATGGATCGAAACCATCCTCTGCTAGACGTTGTCTCTTTTTCGAGACCATTGTGTTGGACATGACATTTTTTCTTCAAAACTTGACTTCAATTTCACATCTGCCTCAGCATTGCAAGCTCCTACAATTCTGGATATTTGATGCTGCCACAATGTGGATCTAGCAGAGAGGCAGTTAATTAAAACACTTGATTTTGGGTATGTAGTGTTCTGAAATCCACTTTTTCCCGGCCAGCCCAAATGGCCTATTGGATAAGGCACTGGCCTCCTAAGCTAGGGATTGTGGGTTCGAGTCCCATCTGGGTTGTAATCTGAGCAGAGTGGTGCAGCGGAAGCGTGCTGGGCCCATAACCCAGAGGTCGATGGATCGAAACCATTCTCTGCTAGACGTTGTCTCTTTTTCGAGACCATTGTTTTGGACATGACATTTTTTCTTCAAAACTTGACTTCAATTTCACATCTGCCTCAGCATTGCAAGCTCCTACAATTCTGGATATTTTATACTGCCACAATGTGGATCTAGCAGAGTGGCAGTTAATTAAAACACTTGATTTTGGGTATGTAGTGTTCTGAAATCCACATTTTCCTGGCCAGCCCAAATGGCCTAATGGATAAGGCACTGGCCTCCTAAGCCAGGCATTGTGGGTTCGAGTCCCATCTGGATTGGACTCCAAGCAGAGTGGCGCAGCGGAAGCGTGCTGGACCCATAACCCAGATGTCGATGGATCGAAACCATCCTCTGCTAGACATTGTATCTTTTTCAAGACCATTGTGTTGGACATGACATTTATTCTTCAAAACTTTACTTCAATTTCACATCTGCCTTAGAATTGCAAACTCCAACAATTCTCGTTATTTTATGCTGCCACAATGTGGATCTAGCAGAGTGGCAGTTAATTAAAACACTTGATTTTGGGTATGTAGTGTTCTGAAATCCTCCTTTTCCTGGCCAGCCCCAATGGCCTAATGGATAAGGCACTGGCCTCCTAAGCCAGGGATTGTGGGTCGGAGTCCCATCTGGGGTGTACTACAAGCAGAGTGGCGCAGCGGAAGCGTGCTGGGCCCATAACCCAGAGGTCGATGGATCGAAACCATCCTCTGCTAGACATTGTATCTTTTTCGATACCATTGTGTTGGACATGACATTTTTTCTTCAAAACTTTACTTCAATTTCACATCTGCCTCAGCATTACAAGCTCCTACAATTCTGGATATTTTATGCTGCCACAATGTGGATCTAGCAGAGTGGCAGTTAATTAAAACACTTGATTTTGGGTATGTAGTGTTCTGAAATCCACCTTTTCCTGGCCAGCCCCAGTGGCCTAATGGGGCACTGCCCTCCTAAGCCAGGGATTGTGGGCTCGAGTCCCATTTAGATTGTTCTCCAAGCAGAGTGGCGTAGCGGAAGCGTGCTGGGCCCGTAACCCAGAGGTCGATGGATCGAAACCGTCCTCTGCTAGACATTGTTTCTTTTTCGGGACCATTGAGTTGGACATGACATTTTTTCTTCAAAACTTGACTTCAATTTCACATCTGCCTCAGCATTGCAAGCTCCTACAATTCTGGATATTTGATGCTGCCACAATGTGGATCTAGCAGAGTGGCAGTTAATTAAAACACTTGATTTTGGGTATGTAGTGTTCTGAAATCCACTTTTTCCTGGCCAGCCCAAATGGCCTATTGGATAAGGCACTGGCCTCCTAAGCCAGGGATTGTGGGTTTGAGTCCCATCTGGATTGTACTCCAAGCAGAGTGGCGCAGCGGAAGCGTGCTGGGCCCATAACCCAGAGGTCGATGGATCGAAACCATCCTCTGCTAGACATTGTATCTTTTTCGAGACCATTATGTTGGACATGACATTTTTTCTTCAAAACTTTACTTCAATTTCACATCTGCCTTAGAATTGCAAACTCCAACAATTCTCGTTATTTTATGCTGCCACAATGTGGATCTAGCAGAGTGGCAGTTAATTAAAACACTTGATTTTGGGTATGTAGTGTTCTGAAAACCACTTTTACCTGGCCAGCACCAGTGGCCTAATGGATAAGGCACTGGCCTCCTAAGCCAGGGATTGTGGGTTGGAGTCCCATCTGGGGTGTACTTCAAGCAGAGTGGCGCAGAGGAAGCGTGCTGGGCCCATAACCCAGAGGTCGATGGATCGAAACCATCCTCTGCTAGACATTGTATCTTTTTCGAGACCATTGTGTTGGACATGACATTTTTTCTTCAAAACTTTACTTCAATTTCACATCTGCCTTAGAATTGCAAACTCCAACAATTCTCGTTATTTTATGCTGCCACAATGTGGATCTAGCAGAGTGGCAGTTAATTAAAACACTTGATTTTGGGTATGTAGTGTTCTGAAATCCTCCTTTTCCTGGCCAGCCCCAATGGCCTAATGGATAAGGCACTGGCCTCCTAAGCCAGGGATTGTGGGTCGGAGTCCCATCTGGGTTGTCATCCAAGCAGAGTGATGCAGCAGAAGCGTGCTGGGCCCATAACCCAGAGGTCGATGGATAGAAACCATCCTCTGCTAGACATTGTCTCTTTTTCGGGACCATTGAGTTGGACATGACATTTTTTCTTCAAAACTTGACTTCAATTTCACATCTGCCTCAGCATTGCAAGCTCCTACAATTCTGGATATTTTATGCTGCCACAATGTGGATCTAGCAGAGTGGCAGTTAATTAAAACACTTGATTTTGGGTATGTAGTGTTCTGAAATCCACCTTTTCCTGGCCAGCCCCAGTGGACTAATGGGGCACTGGCCTCCTAAGCCAGGGATTGTGGGCTCGAGTCCCATCTAGGTTGTACTCCACTTAGAGTGGCGTAGCGGAAGCGTGCTGGGCCCATAACCCAGAGGTCGATAGATCGAAACTATCCTCTGCTAGATATCTCTTTTTCGGGACCATTGTGTTGGACATGACATTTTTTCTTCAAAACTTGACTTCAATTTCACATCTGCCTTAGAATTGCAAACTCCAACAATTCTCGTTATTTTATGCAGCCACAATGTGGATCTAGCAGAGTGGCAGTTAATTAAAACACTTGATTTTGGGTATGTAGTGTTCTGAAATCCACATTTTCCTGGCCAGCCCAAATGGCCTAATGGATAAGGCACTGGCCACCTAAGCCAGGGATTGTGGGTTGGAGTCCCATCTGGATTGTACTCCAAGCAGAGTGGCGCAGCGGAAGCGTGCTGGGCCCATAACCCAGAGGTCGATGGATCGAAACTATCCTCTGCTAGATATCTCTTTTTTGGGACCATTGTGTTGGACATGACATTTTTTCTTCAAAACTTTACTTCAATTTTACATCTGCCTCAGCATTGCAAGCTCCTACAATTCTTGATATTTGATGCTGCCACAATGTGGATCTAGCAGAGTGGCAGTTCATTAAAACACTTGATTTTGGGTATGTAGTGTTCTGAAATCCTCCTCTTCCTGGCCAGCCCTTATGGCCTAATGGATAAGGCACTGGCCTCCTATGCCAGGGATTGTGGGTCGGAGTCCCATCTGGGGTGTACTACAAGCAGAGTGGCGCAGCGGAAGCGTGCTGGGCCCATAACCCAGAGGTCGATGGATTGAAACCATCCTCTGCTAGACATTGTTTCTTTTTCAGGACCATTGAGTTGGACATGACATTTTTTCTTCAAAACTTGACTTCAATTTCACATCTGCCTCAGCATTGCAAGCTCCTACAATTCTGGATATTTGATGCTGCCGCAATGTGGATCTAGCAGAGTGGCAGTTAATTAAAACACTTGATTTTGGGTATGTAGTGTTCTGAAATCCACGTTTTCCTGTCCAGCCCCAGTGGCCTAATGGATAAGGCACTGGCCTCCTAAGCCAGGGATTGTGGGTTTGAGTCCCAGCTGGATTGTACTCCAAGCAGAGTGGCGCAGCGGAAGCGTGCTGGGCCCATAACCCAGAGGTCGATGGATTGAAACCATCCTCTGCTAGACATTGTATTTTTTTCGAGACCATTGTGTTGGACATGACATTTTTTCTTCAAAACTTGACTTCAATTTCACATCTGCCTTAGAATTGCAAACTCCAACAATTCTCGTTATTTTATGCTGCCACAATTTGGATCTAGCAGAGTGGCAGTTAATTAAAACACTTGATTTTGGTTATGTAGTGTTCTGAAATCCACATTTTCCCGGCTAGCCCAAATGGCCTAATGGATAAGGCACTGGCCTCCTAAGCCAGGGATTGTGGGTTTGAGTCCCCTCTGGCTTGTTCTCCAAGCAGAGTGGCGCAGCGGGAAGCGTGCTGGGCCCATAACCCAGAGGTCGATGGATCGGAACCGTCCTCTGCTAGACATTGTCTCTTTTTCGGGACCATTGAGTTGGACATGACGTTTTTTCTTCAAAACTTGACTTCAATTTCACATCTGCCTCAGCATTGCAAGCTCCTACAATTCTGGATATTTGATGCTGCCACAATGTGGATCTAGCAGAGTGGCAGTTAATTAAAACACTTGATTTTGGGTATGTAGTGTTCTGAAATCCACTTTTTCCTGGCCAGCCCAAATGGCCTAATGGATAAGGCACTGGCCTCCTAAGCCAGGGATTGTGGGTTAGAGTCCCATCTGGGTTGTAATCCGAGCAGAGTGGCGCAGCGGAAGCGTGCTGGGCCCATAACCCAGAGGTCGATGGATCGAAACCATCCTCTGCTAGACGTTGTCTCTTTTTCGAGACCATTGTGTTGGACATGACATTTTTTCTTCAAAACTTGACTTCAATTTCACATCTGCCTCAGCATTGCAAGCTCCTACAATTCTGGATATTTGATGCTGCCACAATGTGGATCTAGCAGAGAGGCAGTTAATTAAAACACTTGATTTTGGGTATGTAGTGTTCTGAAATCCACTTTTTCCCGGCCAGCCCAAATGGCCTATT